>NW_015506625.1:227366-227823 GCF_001515645.1 Sinocyclocheilus grahami
CATTTGTGTTTGCGCTCTGGAGAGCGTATTTCAAACGTGTTTTGCCTTGAGTAGGCCTAATGTAACCATTCACAGACATGTTTAATTCCATGAATGCAAAATCAGAGGCATTAAAGTGCACCCACCGCTCAAAATACGGTTGATTTTGTCCAGTGCTGAGTTCTGTGCACTCACGAATCCTCTTATTACAACAAAGTGTAAACATGATGTAAATAAGAGATTTATTGCATAGTGTGGAGAGATTGATTTTAACGAAATTTAGTAATCGCAATAAGCGAAGATTAGTGACAGTTTTTTTAGCAATTATAAAGGGAACGCTCTTTGTGCCATAGCAATGGATGGGACAAAAATATAGATCAAAATAGATTTGCATTAAGGTTAGAGAACCCTCACTAAGTGATTTGATTCTGAATCGCACCTGCCCCGCTGTTATTAACGCTATCTGTTCCAGGCGGG
Organism: Sinocyclocheilus grahami; assembly: GCF_001515645.1. Lineage (NCBI taxonomy): Eukaryota > Metazoa > Chordata > Actinopteri > Cypriniformes > Cyprinidae > Sinocyclocheilus > Sinocyclocheilus grahami. Next base: position 227,823 of record NW_015506625.1, read on the forward strand.
C
>NW_015506625.1:228430-229185 GCF_001515645.1 Sinocyclocheilus grahami
GTGAGTGTGAGTGTGTGTGAGTGCGTGTGTGTGTGTGTTTGTGTGTTTGGATTGAGAACTGTTACTGAATGTCGAGTCAAAAGTCAAAGTTTGAGATCTGTGAGGAGAATTGATGGCAATCGATCTTGTTGTTGCTGATTTTATTTCTACTCTTTTGATATCTTTGGCAGATCAAACTTGCTAATTACTTTACATTGTTAAAATAACTAGAACAGATGCTACTAAATATTTAGTTAAATCTATAATGAGCCATGTGAGACATAAGTATGTACATAAAAGTTAATAGATATAGCCTAAATATAAATAACATTTTACACTTAGAACAATATTGCTGATGCTCTTTATTATTGAATGTTTCATGATTGTTTCAGTTTCTGCACATACAAAACCGTAACATGTTAATGATCCAATTACTTTATTGCAGTGAATATAATTATTAGAAAATCTAACTATATTCAGATTCATATGGACATGTTATGCTGCTGTAGTTATTTAGCTGTAGTGGTTGATGAAGATGAGTGTCATTAGTGTTTATTTTTGTATTGTTGATGTTTTATTCATGTCATATTGTGAGAAAAAAACTGTATTGTCTTTCAGTACAGAGCAGTTTTATAGGCTTTTATCATATATCCTGACTCTCAAATAATCCATTACAATATTTCTATTCTGTTATCAGTAAGTATAAAAACAAATTCAGTACCTGATGTATTTTTGATTTTGGTAGATCAGCTCCGCCCACTGCAGTCACATGAGGT
>NW_015506626.1:0-1932 GCF_001515645.1 Sinocyclocheilus grahami
TTGGATGCGGATGAACATCTGAGTCTGTTAAATAGTGCTTGGCTTAATGTAATGAATGTGACTGCTCCTTTAAAGCCTCTCAAGCACAAATCTAAATCTGAATTGTGGCAAACTGCTGAAACTCGGCTCAGTTGTTCAAAGAGAGTTAATTGGCTTATCATAGAGCCGCCAAATCGGCTAAGGCGACCTATTTTTCTAATTTGATTCTACATGATCAGTCCAGACTCAAGGTCCTGTTTTCTGTTATCAGTTCTGTTGTTAATCCCCCGGTCAATACTATGTCTGTTGCCTCTGTCACTCTTTGTGAAAGCTTCTCAAGGTTTTTTAAGGATAAATTAGGACTGGTAGCTTATACTTCCCCTATTGAGTTGCCTCTCCCCCCGCCGTTGTCTGCATCTTGGGATGTTTTTGAACCTGTTTCCCTTCAGTCACTCAAAGACACTATTGCCAAGGTGAAACCATCCTCTTCTTCATATGATGTTATCCACCCTAGATTTTTAAAACAAATTGTTGATTCGGTTGGACCGGGCCTAGTGTCAATTTTTAATAAGTGTCTTTCAACTGGTGTGGTTCCTGCTAATCTGAAAGTGGCCACTGTCACGTCCTCTCCTCAAGAAGCCTTCACTTGACCTGTCGGTTTTAACATTTTTTCGCCCCATCTTTGTTTTACCATTTATCTCCATGGTTTTGAAAAGGATTGTGTTTTCCAACTTCAATCTTTTCTTGCTGTAAATAGTCTGATTGAGCACTTTCAATATGGTTTTTAAGGCTGTCCACAGCACTGAATCTGCCCTTCTGAGAGTGATAAACGACATATTTTTAGCGGGTATTTTAACTGATACGGGTGATTCTGTGGTCCTCGTTCTTTTAGATTTATCAGCTGCTTTTGACACCATTAACCATTCTATATTAATCAATAGACTAGAATCTTGGGTGGGTCTCTCTGGCACAGTTCTAAAGTGGTTCCAGTCATTTTTATCCGACAGGAAATATGTGGTTAGGCTAGGAAAATTTTTCTCTTCCACGGTTTCTCTCCCCTGTGGTCTTCCGCAAGGCTCAATTTTGGCCCCCACTTTATTTCTGTTGTATATGCTACCTCTGAGCTCCATTTTTAGAAAACACGGGGTGTTTCATTTTTATGCCGAGACACGCAAATTTATATACCTTTTAGGAAAAATTATCCATTGGTCATGACTGCTCTCTCATCTTGCTTAGGCGAGGTTAAATCCTGGATATCTCAAAAAATTTTTTTTCTAAATTTAGAGAAAACTGAGGTGATCTTTTTCGGTCCATCAGATAATATGAAAGCCCTTAATCTTGACCTAGGACCTTTATCGGCTTTTAGGTCCTCGCAGGTACGGAATCTGGGTGTTCTTTTAGATGACTCGCTAAAATTAGATAAGCAAATTTCCACTCACTGTCAAATCCAATAGTTTACGTAACTTAGATTTAATTAGTTATCTTTACTTAGTTGTTATACTTACTAGGTTTTATTAAAGGGGTTTATATGATGCGAGTTCAAGTTTTCCTTTCTCTTTGGAGTGTTACAAGCTGTTCGTGAATAGATAAGATCCCTAAAGTTGCAAAGACTAAAGTCTCAAACCCAAAGAGATATTCTTTATAAAAGTTAAGACTGGTCCACGCCCTCCTAAAACGCCTCGTTTAAACACGCCCCCACATGTCTACGTCACGATGTGGGAAGATTTGCAAAACACTGCCCAAATGTTCACGCAAAGAAAGAAGGTGTAACTTTATTGTTGTTGCCACAGTCGCCGCTGTGTGTTTCGTTGCGAAAGCGAAAATACTTTGTTTGGCCTTCCAAAAGAGGACACGACTAGAAATCAGTGGTTAAGTTGTATTTACAACACTGTTCCAGAACAGTTCAACCCAAATATTCAGATGTGTGCAGCGCATTTTATGGAGGACTGTTTC
>NW_015506626.1:8445-12044 GCF_001515645.1 Sinocyclocheilus grahami
GCCCCCAATACAGTAAAACTGCACATTTTAGAGTGGCCTTTTATTGTGGCCAGCCTAAGGCACACCTGTGCAATAATCATGCTGTCTAATCAGCATCTTGATATGCCACATCTGTGAGGTAGATGGATTATCTCGGCAAAGGAGAAGTGCTCACTAACACAGATTTAGACAGATTTGTGAACAATATTTGAGAGGAATAGGCCTTTTGCGTACATAGAAAAAGTCTTAAATCTTTGAGTTCAGCTCATGAAAAATGGGGGCTAAAACAAAAGTGTTGCGTTTATAATTTTGTTCAGTGTACTTCTTTCTCCTTCTTCTGTTCAAAGGCCATTTGCATACTTGGTTCATATCGCCACCTAACTGGTGGTTGTGCAATTTTTTAAATTTTTTAAAAAATCTTTTAATCCTTGAGAATAAGAATTAAAGTATATTGTTTGTTTGATGCTAATTATTTAAGTCATATCATATCTATTTTTATTATAGAAATGCATTATAGAAAATGCTGAAACATGTGTGAGATGATAATATAAAATATCATAAATATATATAATATAATAAATAGTAATAATAGTTTTTTATAATTTATACAGATAACTATTATATATTCCAATAAAATAAATATATTAATCATATTAGAATAATATATTACCTTATTTATTACTTATATTAGTTCCTTATAATTAAAGAACTAATATAAGTAATAAAGAGAATGAGAAGGTGGAAGAGGCGTTGTCTGTTTGCCGCTTCTCCACTCGAGTTTTAACAAGATTTAACTGTTAAAATAGTTACAACGTTAGACTACTGGTGCAGTTTTTATATAATATTTGTGTCTGTTGTACGGATCTTACTGACTCAGATGACTCTACTTGGCTGGTAGTGGTTGGTAGCAAGTGCCTGCAGTTAGCTGTGTTAGGTGCCTGCATCTCCAGCGCTCACAGCTCCTTTTGGTGCTCACTACGATTTATCTCTCCTCGTCTCGATTTCTCCAACCATGTCATGGATGATTTCTTGGTGCGAGTTCTTCTCTTGCGTGGAGCCCGTGTGACTGGCATAATGAACTACTCTGCCACTCAACTGATGGAATATAACAATCATAACACTCCATCATGTATATCAGTCATTAAAGAACTTGGACTCCAATGTCGGCCCTACTACATCCACATAAGCTCTCGGCGAAAGTTTGCTTACTCCCGGTCGGGTGACACCATCCCTTCCGTTTGGGCAGCTGTGCACCCTGTCACATCTCTTCCACGTCATCAGAGCACTGAAACTCTGTGGATTAGTAGCACTGGAGATTCTGTGAAAATGTGGAGTGGATTTCAGCCAACTTCGGCCAGTACATGTTTATCCAACATTAAAACTGAACTGTTTAATACACAATCCCTCACAAACAAATCCTGCTTCATACATGACCACATTCGGGACAAAAGTTTGGACATAATGTGCCTCACAAAAACCTGGCATTAACCAGATGTTTTTTTTCTGTTTTAAATAAGATCTGTCCCCCTGCCTACTGTTATTTCCAAAAAGCTCCGTAGCACTGTCCGTGGTGGTGGCGTGGCTGTCATCTATCGCAGTCATCTGGATCTGTCCTCTCTGGCCCTCCCTGAGCTGTCTTCCTTTGAATGTCTGGCATTTAATTGTAAGTCCCCCTTCCCAATGACAGTACTCTACCGGCCACCCAGTTGTACAATTTTTGTTTTTACTTTCTGCGCAACCTCTTCCAATATAATAATACTTGGAGATTTTAACATTCATGTCAACAAGCCCTCGTGCCATCTTGCTACACAATTCTTGCAGTTATTGGACTGCTTAAACCCACACACACCAAAGGGAACATTCTTGATTTGGTCATTACTGAGTCTGCCCCTCTAAGTGCACCATTTGTGTATGATCTGGGTGTATCTGACCATAAGGTCATCTCCAAGGAGCTGCCTTTTCTGTCTGCCTTTTCCCACATCAAGTCCAAATGAAAATGAATACGTTTCAGAAACCTGCAAAACATTAACACAGAAAACCTGACCTTAAGCCTTCAACATCTCCTTTCTGTAAATGTCTCATCAGTCACTGAATCTGTGGAATTTTATAATAAGTCATTGAGCAGCATTTTGGATCTCCATGCACCCATCAAAGTTAGGACAATTATGTTTTCCTACTCAGCTCCCTGGTTCATAAGTGACCTGCGGAAAATGAAGGCAGCTGGACGTGCCCTTGAGCGGCCGTATAATGCTTCTGGACTTACTGTTCACAAGCTGGCCTATCGGGACCACCAAAAAGCTTATTTGAAGTCCATCAAAGAAGCATGGTCACAGTACTATTCAAACATTATTCAAAATAGTTCTGGCAATTCCAAACAGTTGTTTTCCACCATAAATCATTTCCTTAAACCTCAAATTGCTCCGCTCACAGGAGCTACAGAGGAACAATGCAACGATTTTATTTTTACCTTTTTTAAAACCAAAATTGCCAAAAAAAAGGCATGGTCACAGTACTATTCAAACATTATTCAAAATAGTTCTGGCAATTCCAAACAGTTGTTTTCCACCATAAATCATTTCCTTAAACCTCAAATTGCTCCGCTCACAGGAGCTACAGAGGAACAATGCAACGATTTTATTTTTACCTTTTTTAAAACCAAAATTGCCAAAAAAAAAGCTCCTCCCTTTCTGGTATTTCAAGGCTGTTCTGCTGCTTCTCAGAAGTTGCTCAACATGAGGTTGAGGATACCATCAGGAGGATGAGATCCTCCACCTGTGCCCTCGACCCCTTTCCTACACCTCTGGTGAAAGCAAATATTTCACACAACTGTTACAAACAACTGTTAGCCAATCATAGCAGTGGGCGTTTACTTTTGAGTCTAAAAACCACCATGCCTATTTAAACAGAATGTTTCAATAAGGGGGGGTCGAAACAGGACAGTGTTTATAAAATATGCTTAAACCTGATAACCCGCACCTGGACGTGGGCGCACTGAATGCTCTTTGTTTGCACGTGTCAATGTTTACGAATAGATTAAGTGAAAAGGGACAAAATTAATCTTGACAAACTATACATCATTCTAAAGGTCTAAGCCTCAAGCATCGACGATAGATCGCCGTTTTTCAATGGAAAGCTTATAAGGAATGTATTTGCTAAATCTGTGTAAACATGCATAGTAAAAACGCAGAACGTACCAGATTCATTGTAATAATGAGTCATAAACGCATCCACTGTGTTTATAACTAACCCAGTTATAACTAAACCCAGTTTAGTTGGAAAGGCAAGGGTCCACTGAACAACATCCCTAGAGCATATTTAGTCCAACGAAACAATAATGTTGTAATATGGATGGTTATTCCTTTGTTTACGTCTCATTTCTTCGGGGAGAGTTATTGTTTGTATCCGTTATGGAATAACTTACGCTAAAAAAAACAGAGTTGGGACTTTCAAGTCACAAGCAAGTCTTCAAGTCATATCCCAAGTCCTCAAAGAGTTAAAGTTAATGAGATAATTACGTGACTAATTAAATGATGATTGTGCATTAGTGATGAACACCTGCTGTTATTGAGAATTACAGACGATCAGATGTTGATGTTTTATTGGTTAAAATGATGGCACCA
>NW_015506626.1:14367-26737 GCF_001515645.1 Sinocyclocheilus grahami
AAAAAAGTATGCAGTGGTATGTATAATGATTAAAATAGTTTGTAGAACCCTTACATTTGTAAGGGTTCTACATATAGACATAGTCTCAGAAAAATGGCTGCAGGAATCTAATTTTTCATGGTATCTTCTTCAAATTTGAAATATAAACCCATGAGACATGTGACTTTCAACCCATTAATTTTCTGGATCGCTCAAGGACTGATTTCATGTATTTTTATATGCAAAAAAAAACATTCCGTGTGGTATGAATAGTAAAGCCTAAGGTGTCTTCTTTCCAAAGATACCCAAATTGTGTGTGTAGCACACTGTTGTCAGGAACTGTTACCATGTTAAGTTAGGTAGGCCATTTTCAGCTGTGAGTCCCAAAATGGGGGGAGCAGGTTAACAGCTTAAATGTCCTAATTGATCTTATGGCCAGATCCTGGCCCATCTACATGCCCATCTACATCAGCTACAGGAGTTGCTTGTTTGCAGTGAATGCCTCTGAAGGCTGTATGACAAAATATTATTTTAGAGTCCTATCATTTTTTTTCTGTCTGTCATTTTAATTTGTATTATTTTATTTATTGTATTATTATTACTATTATTTTTTAAATATTCTGTTGAATCAATAATCAACAGCATTTAAAAAAAATTAAATATGGAATAAACCATGTAGATGTCAATTACTTTAGTCAATTTTAAAGAAAATCAGGGTTTTGTTTGTTTTCTCTGCTTTTTTATGTTTATGTAGTGCTCTCTGTTTTTTTTGTCTCATGCTTTAAAGGGGTCATATGATGTTGCTAAAAATAACGTTATTTGGTGTATTTGGTGTAATGAAATGTGTTTATGCGGTTTAAGGTTCAAAAAACACATTATTTTCCACATACTGTACATTATTGTTCCCATTCACCGCCTTTCTGAAACGTGTCGATTTTTACAAAGCTCATGGTTCTGAAAAGCGAGGTGTGCTCTGATTGGCCAGCTATCCAGTGTGTTGTGATTGGCCGAATACCTCAAGCATGTGACAGAAATGTTACGCCCCTTACCATACTGTGATACTGTGTCCCGGCCGGAGTGACGATACAAAAACATTAATTATAAACGAGGCATTTGTTGCATCCAGTGGGGACATAATTACTGATTATAATTACTTTACTGTCTCTTTTACTCATTGCATTGCATCGTGTAAACATAAAAGCATGTCTGCATTTGTGATCGGAGAAACGACAAACAACAAGTGCTACTCTACACTGCTCAAAACTCGCGTTTGAATCGTCAGTGGCAAATTCTTTAAATATAAAAAAACTTACTTACAGTCTGTGACTCAGAACAGCCGGCATTGTAGTCTACTCTACTATGATCAGGAAACAGTCCTCCATAAAATGCGCTGCACACATCTGAATATTTGGGTTGAACTGTTCTGGAACAGTGTTGTAAATACAACTTAACCACTGATTTTTAGTCATGTCCTCATTTGGAAGGCCAAACAAAGTAGTTTCGCTTTCACAATGAAACACACGGCAGGCTAGAGTGAGCGGCAGCCAGCAGATTCGATGAAGGAGCGGCCGGCGGGCTTGCGACAAACACATGTGATGACCCCGGGCTGGACTTCGCTTCGTCCACGGTGATAGCCGATCTGGCGTTCCACAGCGTGAAGTTGATGCATTTCCTCAGCGACCAGAACGGATCAGCTCTAGGCGAAGCGGATATCGTTTTCTTTTGGAAGTCCAAACAAAGTAGTTTCGCTTTCACATCTAAACACACAGCGCCTTCACGACATGGCAGCGGCGGCAACAACAATACTACAGCGAGAATAAAAGTTACGCCTTCTTTCATTGCGTGAACATTTGTGCGGCGTTATGCAAATCTTCCCACATCGTGACATAGACATGTGGGGGCGTGTTAGAATGAGCCGTTTTAGGTAGACATGGTTGACTCTTAACTTTTATAAAGAATATCTCTTTGGATTTGAGACTTTAGTCTTTGCAACTTTACAGATCTTCTTTATGCACCAAGAGCTTGTAACACTCCAAAGAGAAAGGAAAAATTTTAATCACATCATATGACCCCTTTAAGTGTTTTTAATTTCTCTCACTTTTCTCTTTTCACTGTTAAACACTACATTTTATTCTCTTGCTACAATGTGCTAAAAGTAACTAAAGTCAGAAATGTTTCAAGATAATAGACATATTTCAAGATTTAACTTTCTCTCTAGTAAAGTTGTTAGTAGCTTTTTTAATAATTTTTACTGACTGTTGCTGTTAAAAAGGGTTTTCCTTTCAAGAAATATTTAGCATTGATATATACATTCTTGTCTCTTTCTCAATCTTTCTAAGGTATGCCATGGCTCGATTCAACTACTACTTTGAAAAGAAGCAAGAGTTCTTTGGAATGAAGCTTCCTTGATTCTTCTACCAGCCTAGTGCAAGAGGTTCTGAAAGAGCATATCCATCCTAATATCACACAGATTCTTCTTATATTTAGTTTAAGTATGAACAATGATCATACTCATTTGTAGGACTGAAAGTTAACAAAAACATTTGTTTTCCTGTTACAACTCCTTCTTTACCAAAAAGCCCATTTGGAATTCCTAAACAGGTATAGTGATCAAGGCCTATAGGCTGAGATGTTTATGATTACTTAAATACATATAAACATATGAATAGAAAAAATATAAATATGAAATAAAATTAAAATAACCCAGTAGATCTGTGGTTCTCAGCCCTGTTCCTGGAATACCCCCAACACTACATATTTTTAATGTCTCTTTTGTCTGACCCATCCATTTAAGCTCTTGGATTCTCTACTAATGATCTAATGACCTGAATCAGGTGTGAATTAGGGAGACATATGAAATCAAAGTCCATTTACGGCAAGTCATTTCACTCAGTGGCAATCTTTGCCACCTCTCGGGCAACTATTTCAGTCATGCAAGTACAGCTCCCATCTCTTCGAATGGGGAAGAAAAAACAAAAAATGTTATTTAGGAGATGGGACTTCGCAATAGTTTGTTGCACTTTTTCCCATGGTGTGGGTACTCCCCCTGCAAACAAGCCTGCTGGCCCTTCACAGGGCCACTGAGAATTTGCTCATTGGCAAAACGTTGGACCCTCACTTAGCCTCCAGGAAGCCTTAGCGCAGTTTTATTGAAAATAATAAAGGTTGAAGTCATCGTTATGGAGGTAAGCACTTGCTTTAGTGTGGTTCCTGACCCTTGACTTTTTAATCTTAAGTTCTTTTCAGGGTGTTGTAACGGTTTCTGGAGCACATTTGTTCACATGTGATCAGTTTGTCTTCTCACAAGTTTTGCTATACCAAATGTGCTACAGAAACAGTTATATCAGTCAAAGAAACAATAAAGTTATGAAGTCAAGAGCCCAACTAAAGCAAGCACTTACCTCCATAACGGTGACTTCAAACTTTATTATTTTCAATAAAACAGCACTAAGGCTTCCTGGAGTCTAAGTGAGGGCTGCCCGTGCAGGGCCAGTGCTAAGGGGCCAACGTTTTGCCAATGAGCAAATTCTCAGGGGCCCTGCGCTGGCAGCCCGTAAAGGGCCAGTGCAGGGAATACACGTGTAATCAGTGTGAGACAAGGATGCACGCTTATCAGACAGGATTTAAACTTTGATGGGCCGAATCAGAAGTATTATTTTCCAGAGGTGGGACTTTCAAGTCACAAGCAAGTCTCAAGTCAAATCCCAAGTCCTCAAAAAGTTAAAGTTAATGAGATAATTAAGTGACTAATTAAATGACGATTGTGCATTTGTAATGAACACCTGCTGTCAATCAACATCATTGAAGAAAAGCCACCGTTATTGTGCTCAAACTTTGTTTATGTTGGTTTCTTGACCATTTTACTAATTCAAATGAGTTTGCTTTTAAGCAATTACAAAATTGTTTTGGCACAAATATCTGTGCATTGCTGAATCAAACCAGTATTTTTTCAGGCTTTAAGACATGAACACATCATATTATCCTCAACAGTGGTGGCAATAATTATTCATACTGCAGTGCAGGATGGGAGTTTTTACTATTGTGTGACCCTGCATGCATTGCAGCATAAAGAATTGTGTTAATTGTCACCATTGTTGAGATTCATATGCTGGTTCTTGATGTCTGTGTGTGTCTAAACTTTACAGGAGTTTAATTGTATGTGTGCATTGAATAGAATTAAAATTAATTCAATGTATCTATTAGAGCAACACTTTGTCTGTATGCTGCAGTTTCATAGGGTTGGTAAAGCAAAATCTGTGCACATAAACAATTAAAATAATGTTTTTGTTTTATTTAATCAGGCAAGTTCATGATTAATTCATCTTATGAAAACAGCTAATGTCTCTTCATTGAAGAGCACTGGCATAATTTTAACCAATAAAACATCAACATCTGTAATTCCCAATAACAGCAGGTGTTCATCACTAATGCACAATCATCATTTAATTAGTCACTTATAATTATCTCATTAACTGTCTAACAATGGTAGATGGATCATTTTGTATGTAAAACTGAAAATGGTATATTTGATTATAACCTGAGATTTCAACAAAACTCCTGCTGAGGCTTTTTAAAAATAAATAAATAACAGTGATTGTAGAGAGGCTTTACTTGGTCCAACAAATCTGGATATCTTAAAGCTATTCTTTTTGTAATTTCTCATGCTATTTTGAAATATGTTTTTGGCTTTGTTAGAAAACACTCTCTGTCTTGAGAATGGTTCCAGATATGCCTCACCCCTCCTTTTCGTCTCTCCTTCTCTCACTCGCTCCCTATACAACACATTCTCTCTCTGAATCCCCCCTCCTCTATCTGTTTCTCTCTCTCTCTTGTATGATGTTTTAATGTCTCTTATTCATATTCGAGGTATGCATGCGCACATGTATACATTAGCTTTTCTTGGTTCAAATGCCCAAATAAGGACATGAATGCTAGGACTACAAGGTAAAGGAGTTCGTGATGAACTATGAAGCGAGTTCAACATCTGTCGCCAAAAGTCTATTCCTAATATGTCCGTGTTTTTCTGTACATGTGGCCATTTTATATAAACACATGTTCTCAGCCAAAGATCCTATATGTGTATGTCATTCATATCCTCATTGGTTAAGAGGGTGAAACTCCCCTCAACATATGCCTATATAATATCTTTATTTCTATGAATAAATTGAAGTATTGAGAATACATTTGAATGTGTGTTTTCTTGCTTCCCGGCCATATCTACACTTTAAGGGACTGAGAAAATTTCACGGTGGCAAAGAGAATTTACAGAGGGACCAATTGTTATTTTTATTAACAGGCTTTTAATCATCAGTTTATTGGAAACCATAGTATGTTTATGGTTTACACTTTATAAATAAATGTTTGACAAAGAAAACAAAAAGAAAAACAATTCTGAATTGTACATGCTATTTGAAATAATAATTTTAAAGTACACTCAAGATGTATGGGCTGAATATACAATATATACATAGCATCCTGTGCCTAAAATGCTTTAGATCAATAACAGAAGCACTGTGCTTTTTTAGAAAGGCACTTTTTTCTTCTTCAAAATAGAAAAAAGAAAATCAAAGTGTGCTACAGTTTGAAATATCATACTAAAACACTGTTTTCTCCACTACAAAAAGTTAAACTCTGACATTCTTGCAATACTAAATGGGTTTCTCCTGCCAAGGAACACATCCAGCAGGTGAGACAAAGTAGTCAACAGAAAGATTTGCTGCATTTTTGCCACAACAGATGCATTGTGTTCCCTTCGATGATCCACTGTTTGAAAAGACCCAAACCCTTGATTCCTCCAGGTTCCCTCAGCTATGCAGTGGTCATTGTCCTCCCAGTCTGCAAAGGCTGGAGACCTGTGCTCACGAAGGAAGTTATGCATGCATAGGGAGGCCATAGTTATTTTTACTACCTTCTAAGCATATGGTGTTCCTAAAAACTCTTAACCTGTTGGCAAGAATGTCAAATGCTTTCTCTGTGAATGTATTCTCTTTGATTCACAGCCCTGTGCGGCATCTGTGCTCAGTGTGGTGCACAGTAAATTCCCGAGTGTTAAATGAACACTGCTCGGAGCATATATGGTCCCACTCTAAAAGAGTGTTAAAGTAACACTGAAGCAGTGTTAAAGTTAATGAGATAATTAAGTGATTAATTAAGTGCTGATTGATCATTAGTGATGAACAGCTGCTGTTAACAAGCAGAATCACTGAAGAAAAGAGAAACACAAGAACTACAACTGACTTCAGCCACAGCCTTATGCCGAGTTCACACCGCACAATTTTCAAATTCATCGGATTGCCGTTGTTTTCACACTGCGTGACTATCTGGGGTTGCTGCTGTGTTCACATTGCACGATGGATCGGCGACAGGGGGTTTCACACTGCATGACTTCACAATAGGAAGAATCGCCGACAGCTCTGTCTGGTATCTATAAAAATACTGATATTCTGGTCTAGAACTCCTCTCTGAACTTCCCACTGCCCTGTATCTTGGTCTCTGATGGGCGAGATCAGGCTAAATCAGTGACATGATTTTACCATAAGTTTCTTACCCTCAGACATGAGTTTAATACACACAATTGTGCCAACCAAAGAGAAACTTAAAGTTAAAAAGTCATGGGTCAAGAGGCAACTAAAGCAACAACTATTCACAAAAACGGTAAGTTGAAGAAGAAAAAAAAACATCTAAACATCAATTCTGTTTTAGATAATAAAGTCTAACTGGTTAGTAATGTGTGAAGCGCTGGAGGTGTTACGGCCAACACAGACTGGCTGAGGTCTTCTAGTTAAAAAATCCAGGATCCAATAACAGGGTGGTGTTAAAGGGGTCATCGGATGCTCATTTTCCACAAGTTGATATGATTCTTTAGGGTCTTAATGAAAAGTCTATTACATACTTAGGTCTATAACATTAATGAAAAGTCTATAACATACTTTGGTTAAAATATCTCAATGGTAGTGTAAAAAAACACCTTTTTTACCTTGCCAAAAACAGCTCTTCTCAGAGCAAGCTGTTTTGTTGCATGCTGCTTTAAATGCTAATGAGCTGTGCTTACCCTCTCTTCCGTGGGGTGACTAGCCATTCTCTGAGAGACTGTAATCTCTAGCCACTGATTAACGATCGACTAATGAGCTTCGTTTGACGGTCAGGAATATAAATATGAACAAAATGCTGTCAATCTACAATTCTCCAGCGTATTTACGATGCTCTGCGCAACATCATGTAACTCAAAAACTTGCGTACACGAGCTGAGACCAGACGTGAGATTTGATCGTAGCCACCGCTCACGTCCATATTGATCAATTCCAAATTTTGCGTTGAAACGACCGTACGCTCAATTTTCTGTCGTACGTTCGTTTCGTAAATGAGGCCCATTGAGTGCATCTGGGAGGGATGTGTCGTCATCACAGGCCTGTGGCAGGGCTTTGTAGTCGGTGATGGTCTGTATGGCTTGCCACAGACTCCACTTGTCTTTGCTGTCAGTGAAGTCATTACTGATTTTTTATGCATAAAGGCATTTTGATTTCTTGATGCCACAGGACAGGTTGGCTCTTGCTGTTTTCAGGGCTGCTTTGTCTCCTGATCTGAATGCGTCATCTCAGGTCTTTAGCAGCTTACGAACCTCTGCAGTCATCCGTGGCTTCTGATTGGCACGTGTGGTGATGTTTTTGGTGACTGTCACATCATCAATGCACTTTTTGATGTAAGCAGTCACTGTTTCAGTGTACTCCTGTAAGCAGGCCTAGAGCCTATTTACAATAAAAAAAATCTGAATGATGAAAAATATTTTTTTATCAAGTATACAAATGCATATGGCTTGTCTGTTGGGTATTTCTCAAATGGGAAGTGCCTGGGCAACATTGCTCAAAAAAGTTGCCCTGTGTACCATCAGCCTAAGTGTGTGTGTGTTTAATTTGTGGACTTAGAACTCATGTTTAATGTGATAGTTTTGTTGTGGCGGCAGTAAATATTTGATATGGATCTGTCACTAATTTAGGTGCACCTCAGTGTCAGACAAAGAAAAGAAGAATGTGTTTAGCATTTAACAACAAGCGGTTATAAAGTTCAGTGGAACATCTGTGTGGTTTGAGCTGATACAAATAGTGAGTTTTCAACAAACACCACAAGTTTTTTTTCAGTGGTGACCACTGCCTCACTGCACTGCTGAACACATTTTAGCACATGTGAAGGGATGATATTTGATGTAGATACTGGAACACAAGCAAAGTACAAAGCCGTGTTTACCCAGTCAACACGTGAGATCATGCGATGATCACAGTGACATCACACCATTCTCATACGGGGATACTCACAGTGTGAGTAATATGTGAGCTCATTGTGAATTCAAAATGTTGAGAGGAGGCAGTTCAAATATATCAAATATCTCACAGAGGAGGCTTTCTATATCCTGTAAGAACCTTCTCCAAACATACAACTGACTTCCAGACACAGCCTTCGATGAAATCAACTGAAATACTGCACATGTGAAGGGATGATATTTGATGTAGATACTGGAACACAAGCAAAGTACAAAGCCAACACGGTCAACACGTGAGATCATGCGATGATCACAGTGACATCACACCATTCTCATACGGGGATACTCACAGTGTGAGTAATATGTGAGCTCATTGTGAATTCAAAATGTTGAGAGGAGGCAGTTCAAATATATCAAATATCTCACAGAGGAGGCTTTCTATATCCTGTAAGAACCTTCTCCAAACATACAACTGACTTCCAGACACAGCCTTCGATGAAATCAACTGAAATACAAAATACATTAAATCTTTTGTGATCTCAGCAGAGGATGATTAAACAACTCCACAAACAGCATCACCAGCTTCACTCATTATTAACCAGACTGACTTTATTTCTGTCAGACATCTACAAAGGCTCTTATTGAGAATGAACAGAGATTAAGATGATGATGTTTTATTGTTTCATTTGACGCTACCATCAAGGTGATTAGTATTTGCTTTAGTTATAACATTATATTTTTTTTAGGACGCTGTGTTTGTGAAGCACAATTGTTATGTCAAGAAATACCAAAAAGAAACTGCAACTAGGTGATATCGGATTGGTTTTGATGATAAAAACAAAATCATCACTTCGATTCAGTACGCAGACTTTGTGAGAAGCTATTAATCTAAACTTTCTAATTACAATATCTCTTTGATCATACAGTGTAGGAGTCAACAGTGTAAAAATTTATGAAAATTTTTAGAAGCATGAAGTGTCACAAACATTTTTGAACTACTGTGTCATTTAAAATCAAAGAGAAACATCAAGAATCAGTGTATGAATCTCAACAATGGTGACAATCAAAAGCTTCATGCTGCAATGCATGCTGGGTACCTAGTCTCTGTGCAGTGAGTGCACTTTGACCTCACATTAGTATGGGCACACATTGAGGGCGCTGTGAGGTTACACTTTTAGCTCACTGTGACCTCATCACGAGTATCCTGTGATCTCATGGTGACATCACTGTGAGATCAAATTGTTGACTGGGTACATAATAAATAGCCTAACAGTTTAGCCACCAAATGTAACTGTAAATATGTAAACATTTGTATTTGTTCTGAATAAGAGATGTAGGTTTCAGTTTCACATTTGCTTTAAATTTATTCAGTCCACAAATTAGTACAGTCCACACACCAGCTTAACATCATTGGTTAGAGTAAATCAGTCATATATAGGTGTGGATAATGTCAAGTTACAGGAACCTGAGCCTGGAATACAACATGGTGAGGCTAGAGGAGCAGTCATGCTGTGATACTTCGCATTGGTTTGTCTTCTGTATTGTACAGCGTTAACCCCATCGCAATACACCGTAGACGGAGTGATGAAGTATCTTGCTCCGTCTATATAAATATTGCTTCATCCCTGGAAATATGTGGAAATATTACAAAGTCTGTAAACAGGATGTTAACAGAGGCCAGAGACGGGGCACGATAAAGACAGACACAAAGAAGCAAAGCATGCTGAGAAATTGAGATCTGCTTTAACTCATTGTGTGAATGTGTGTATGTGTGTACATACATTCACATTTATATGGGAGCATCTATGTGCAATATATACGCAATAAAGACTCACACATTATAAATATTAGATTTATTGTTGTCTTCATTTCTAAATATATTTGTATGTATCAATATATAGCCATATATTGTCAATGCATATATTGCTGTATATTGAAAAATATAAGCGCTAGTTTCCTATATATGGAAATGTATTATGTAATATATCATATTATACTTTGCAGTATATTCCCATATAGTTTTGTTCCATAAGGGAAGTATTTCTCTGGGGAGTGGTTAGGGATTTCCATTAAGGACCTGCCCCAGGCTTGAGGCTCATCTCTCTGCCTTTGATTGGTACACCACTCCATGCAGTGTTGCTGTTTTTTTTTTTTGCTCTGTGGTTTGCTCTGAATTTCCATTCTCCGGACCGCCTGGCTGGAATCCTTCCTGACAGTGGCCTCAACATTTCCTCTCATGTTCCTGTTTCTGTGTGCCACTTAATTTTATTTAATTATTGCTATCCACACAACTGATTCCTCCTCTTTTGCTTATCTGACATGAGGAATGACACTATTGTCTTTGCACAGCTGCCTTGCAGCAGAAATTAAATTAGTCTCTTATTTGATGATGTATAATTGATTCTGTTAATTTTCTATAAATGGCTGTAAAGCTGTTTTGAGACAATCGGTATTATTTATAGTACTATATAAGTAAAGGTGACTTGGCTTGACAATGAGATTATTCTGTGTATTATTTTATTTTGGATGTCATAAGAAACCTATAAAAACAGGGCCCAGGTCAATTCAGAATTTGCGTTGGGATACTAATAAGTCAGTACTAAAGGCACAGAAAATGTATTGTTTTTACATACATACACACACTTCTCCAAATTCTTTACAGGGCTTATTGGCTACATCACAGATGAAGTCATTCAGCCAAAATAGGAAAATTCAAAGGAAAATCCAAAATATGACCTCTATGTCTCTATGGAGAACCACACCAAACTTACTGGGTGAAACATCTGTTTATTCCATATGCCCCTGGCTGTGCACTATTTGAATGTCTGTTATGAATGGGAAGTGTGTGTATTCTGCAGACAGCAGGCAGAAAATATCCTGTTCTCTGGGCTTTTCCTTGTTTATAGCGTGTCTATGTTTTCCATTATCTCACAGACATTTCCTAAACACTTTACTCTAGAGCATGCCATAACACTTCAGAAGGGTTTTAGTTCAACATTTCATAAAAGCAAAGCACTTGAGCAGATTAAAAAATAAAATAAAAAATGCAGTAGCATTTCTGTTATGTGTGGCACATATTTTATTTTATATTATATACAGTATTATCGGTGTAAGATTGCACATTTATGCCATCAGCCGTAAACATCTAAGTTTTTTTAGTGGCATGACACTAAACGATGACATTTAATTACACTTAAGTATAGTGAAAAGACATAGCACTAAACAATTACTATTAATATGTCCTGTGATGTGTATGTCTGGGATCCATATAAGATATGTTTTTTTATGTATCATGTTTTATTTATAATTTTTTCAGTTTAATGAAAATTATGCTTAAAATTATATTTCATACAACAAACATCCTAAAATAGCTGCCTTTTTTGGCTTTTGCAGAATTGTCCTATCCAGATGTGATTCAACAACACGTGATAAAAGGTATATTTTAATGATGTTTGGTTCTTGAACTAATCGTTCTTTTGAGCTCTCAGCTGAAGTAGCACATCTGACTCAAAGAATTCTGACGAGTGAGTTCCTGATATTATGCACATGCATGTGTGTCACGAGGACTTGAACAAGCCTGATGCAGAATGCAAGTTTCTTAAATAAAAAACTAAACGTAATTGTAGGATATCAGACCGAATCAGACAATCTAAGATTTGGTCAAAACCGAGTTGAGGCACGAGGAGTCACAAAAATTCCACAGAGGCCCAAGACAACAGGATGTCATAAATCAGACCCTAGCCCTTCTGAAGCAAGCCTAAACCTAAACCCCTGTCACAGAACAGTTTTCAACATTAACACAAAAGAACACATTGACAAGTCCAAGGAGATTGTCAATTTTGGGGCAAGTTATCAAGAATAATGGTTAAATATGCTTATTAGTACATTCATTAAATGGGCCTACATTTAACATGGAAAAACCTGAAATTTACTCTGTTTTTTTGTGCTTGCAGATTATATGAATCTGTGATCACATTAACCTGAATGAATGAAAGGCAATAATCAGCCATATGCATTCACACAAATAACTTTATTTTAATGTTTCATTAATGTAACATGACACTGAGTTTTTAGAAAATAAATGCATAGTGATTTTTAACAGGTTCCTGAACCAAACTGTCCAAAAGAACCGGTTTG
>NW_015506626.1:26747-44598 GCF_001515645.1 Sinocyclocheilus grahami
AATGATCATACTCATTTGTAGGACTGAAAGTTAACAAAAACATTTTGGACATAGGACTACAAGGTAAAGGAGTTCGTGATGAACTATGAAGCGGGTTCAACATCCGTCGCCAAAAGTCTATTCCTAATATGTCCATGTTTTTCTGTACATGTGGCCATTTTATATAAACACATGTTCTCAGCCAAAGATCCTATATGTGTGTCATTCATATCCTCACTGGTTAAGAGGGCGAAACTCCCCTCAACATATGCCTATATAATATCTTTATTTCTATGAATAAATTGAAGTATTGAGAATACATTTGAATGTGTGTTTTCTTGCTTCCCGGCCATATCTACACTTTAAGGGACTGAGAAAATTTCACGGTGGCAAAGAGAATTTAGAGAATTTACAGAGGGACCAATTGTTATTTTTATTAACAGGCTTTTAATCATCAGTTTATATTGGTTTCCAATAAATTTATTGGAAACCATAGTATGTTTATGGTTTACACTTTATAAATAAATGTTTGACAAAGAAAACAAAAAGAAAAACAATTCTGAATTGTACATGCTATTTGAAATAATAATTTTAAAGTACACTCAAGATGTATGGGCTGAATATACAATATATACATAGCATTCTGTGCCTAAAATGCTTTAGATCAATAACAGAAGCACTGTGCTTTTTAAGAAAGGCACTTTTTTCTTCTTCAAAATAGAAAAAAGAAAATCAAAGTGTGCTACAGTTTGAAATATCATACTAAAACACTGTTTTCTCCACTACAAAAAGTTAAACTCTGACATTCTTACAATACTAAATGGGTTTCTCCTGCCAAGGAACACATCCAGCAGGTGAGACAAAGTAGTCAACAGAAAGATTTGCTGCATTTTTGCCACAACAGATGCATTGTGTTCCCTTCGATGATCCACTGTTTGAAAAGACCCAAACCCTGCAAAGAGAGTTGGAGGTAAATAATTTTGCAGTAACTGTTATGCTGATGTTGTGGCTGGTCAAGCAAATGTTTGTGCTTGTTTCTGTATGATATAATTGTTCATATATCTATTAAAATACTGATATTCTGGTCTAGAACTCCTCCCTGAACTTCCCACTGCCCTGTATCTTGGTCTCTGATGGGCGAGATCAGGCTAAATCAGTGACATGATTTTACCATAAGTTTCTTACCCTCAGACATGAGTTTAATACACACAATTGTGCCAACCAAAGAGAAGCTTAAATTTAAAAAGTCAAGGGTCAAGAGGCAACTAAAGCAACAACTATTCACAAAAACGGTAAGTTGAAGAAGAAAAAAAACATCTAAACATTAATTCTGTTTTAGATAATAAAGTCAAACTGGTTAGTAATGTGTGAAGCTGGTGATGCTGTTTGTAGAGTTGTTCGATCATCTTCTGCTGAGATCTTGAGGGATTTAATGTCTTGTAGTTGTGTTAACAACTACAATGTGTTGTAGTTCTTGTGTTTCTCTTTTCTTCAGTGATTCTGCTTGTTAACAGCAGCTGTTCATCACTAATGCTCAATCAGCACTTAATTAATCACATAATTATCTCATTAACTTTAACACTGCTTCAGTGTTACTTTAACACTCTTTTAGAGTGGGACCATATATGCTCCGAGCAGTGTTAGTTTAACACTCGGGAATTTACTGTGTAGTGCTGGAGGTGTTACGGCCAACACAGACTGGCTGAGGTCTTCTAGTTAAAAAATCCAGGATCCAATAACAGAGGGTGGTGTTAAAGGGGTCATCGGATGCTACCTCTATGTCTCTATGGAGAACCACACCAAACTTACTGGGTGAAACATCTGTTTATTCCATATGCCCCTGGCTGTGCACTATTTGAATGTCTGTTATGAATGGGAAGTGTGTGTATTCTGCAGACAGCAGGCAGAAAATATCCTGTTCTCTGGGCTTTTCCTTATTTATAGCGTGTCTATGTTTTCCATTATCTCACAGACATTTCCTAAACACTTTACTCTAGAGCATGCCATAACACTTCAGAAGGGTTTTAGTTCAACATTTCATAAAAGCAAAGCACTTGAGCAGATAAAAAAATTAAATAAAAAATGCAGTAGCATTTCTGTTATGTGTGGCACATATTTTATTTTATATTATATACAGTATTATCGGTGTAAGATTGCACATTTATGCCATCAGCCGTAAACATCTAGGTTTTTTTAGTGGCATGACACTAAACGATGACATTTAATTACACTTAAGTATAGTGAAAAGACATAGCACTAAACAATTACTATTAATATGTCCTGTGATGTGTATGTCTGGGATCCATATAAGATACGTTTTTTTATGTATCATGTTTTATTTATAATTTTTTCAGTTTAATGAAAATTATGCTTAAAATTATATTTCATACAACAAACATCCTAAAATAGCTGCCTTTTTTGGCTTTTGCAGAATTGTCCTAACCAGATGTGATTCAACAACACGTGATAAAAGGTATATTTTAATGATGTTTGGTTCTTGAACTAATCGTTCTTTTGAGCTCTCAGCTGAAGTAGCACATCTGACTCAAAGAATTCTGACGAGTGAGTTCCTGATATTATGCACATGCATGTGTGTCACGAGGACTTGAACGAGCCTGATGCAGAATGCAAGTTTCTTAAATAAAAAACAAAATGTAATGTAAATATGCTTATTAGTACATTCATTAAATGGGCCTACATTTAACATGGAAAAACCTGAAATTTACTCTGTTTTTTGTGCTTGCAGATTATATGAATCTGTGATCACATTAACCTGAATGAATGAAAGGCAATAATCAGCCATATGCATTCACACAAATAACTTTATTTTAATGTTTCATTAATGTAACATGACACTGAGTTTTTAGAAAATAAATGCATAGTGATATCGGGAACTGATGAATCGTTTTTTTTTAACAGGTTCCTGAACCAAACTGTCCAAAAGAACCGGTTTGCCGAAATGAATCGGAATTTGCATCACTAATATTTTTTCCATGTTAATTAGCATTTTTGTCCTAACCAGCCACAACAGTGACACGCAATGTGCAACAGTGGATCTTATTGTGCAGTTTCTCTAAGGGTGTATTCACACCTGTCTTGTTTGGTTCGATTGAATCGAACTCAAGTTCGTTTCCCCCTTGGTGCGGATCTTTTGGGCAGGTGTGAATACAGCAATCACACTCGGGTGCGCACCAAACAACCGTACCGAGACCCAGCTGAAGAGGTGGTCGCGGTCTGCTTCCAAATAAACTCTGGTACGGTTGAATGGATGAACCAATGAATGGATGACCTTTAGCACACGTGTGGTTTTGTTTACAGTTTCTGGTTCACTTGCAAAAAGGGCAGTGTGAAGGCAAACTGCACCAAACAAACATAAATCAACATTGTATTGGGTCCGGACCAAAGCAAGTGAACTAGCGGACTTTCCTGGTGTGAATAAACCCTAAGTGCAGTGCACTTGCAGAGACCACCCATACACTCTTTTGATTGGCTCTTCTGATTCTTGATTGATTTTTGTAGCATCTAGTGTGGACAGACAAATTGCTTGTCGCTGGAATCTTATTGCAATCCAACTGGTAAGGAAACATTGGAAGGCAACCCCCCCCCCCCATTTCTGGAATATACTATGTGGAGGTGACTGATAACTAAACACACAAATAGTAAGCGCATGCAACATGACGTTATTGAACAAAATGAATAATCTGAAAATTTCTGAAATCTGAAAAATGAGAAATCTTGTTCTTGATTTTCCTCTGTAATGTCACTGAAAATGGAAGTGCCGTTCCTACTGGGCAAACGGAAACTTTAAATATGGCAGCTTTTTCTGGGCACAGGTTTGGCTGGTGAGAAGTGTACCACAATGCAACAATGCAAGTACAGTCTTGAGTAAATGTGTGTATGTTTAGTTACATAGATGAATCTGTTAACATTTGTAAAGTAACGGGTGTCCTTCTGTTGATGTTAAACTGCATGACAGAGTACTAAACATTTAAACAAAAGACAATAGAAAATTAAATATACAATACAAGTAAACAGAGGACCATGAGTGGCATACTACAACACAGGATAACAAACAGACATCTACAATATTTTGCTGGCCTTCAGATTGTGTGTGTGTGTGTGTGAGAGAGAGAGAGAGAGAGAGAGAGAGAGAAAGAAAGAGAGTAATGGTGGAAACTGTTTGTGTGTGCACATACACTTCAGCAATCCTTTCAAAATAAAAGTCATTGTTCACAGTCAGTCTGTGACAATCATTATTATTAGACTAAAAATATTGCATCTTTATAACTTGAAAAGTAATGCTACAACTTTTGCATGTTAGTAATTTATGTGTTTTTGGAACATGCTTTGCTGAGTTGAAACAACATGCTGTACGGTCATATAAGACACTGAGCAACTGCATAGAAAGTTCTTTGGACTTAAGTGGGACGTTCTTGGCAAATATAAGTTGCAAACTCAATCAGACTTTTCTAAAGTCTTTATTCCTGGAATGGAATAGAATAGAATAGAATGATGTTCTTGAGCAGTTATTTTGGTTGTCTTAAAAACAACATGTTTCCAGTGAACATATCTTTTATTCTGAAACAGTGAGGGAGTTCTAACATCAGAGCTGTTGATTAGTGGAGGCTCTTACATGCTGGAGTCTGAAACCTGAAACCAAGGGAGGGGAGAGAAATAGAGGAAGAAAGAGAGACATTCTCTTTTGAGTACAGTAAATTTAAAGAGAGAGGGAAAGGGTGCTGAATGTGTAAAGAATGCAAGAGGTTTGGGACAGAGAGAAACTTAGGGGAGTATGCAGAGAGAGAGAGAGAGAGGGAGGGAGAGGGAGAGAGGGAAAATGTGAGTCAGGAGGGAGGGAAGTAAAGAGGAGAGGTGATGTAAAAGCAGTTGAGCTCAGAGAGTAAACAGAGCTTAAGACTGCAGCATGTGTTTATCTGTTCAGCTGAAGAGGCGCACCCAGCGGGCAGGCCACATTCTCTTCTCAAACCACATCTCTGTACCACGCAGTACTCTACTCATCATCTTCCTCCTGTCGGCTCAGGGGACAGCCTGGCCATATGGTAGGTCTGATTTATTTGCTTTCAACAAGAGTCACACTCTTTTGTTGTCTGAGAGTCAGTGTCAACTGAACTGTCCCTTACACACTTTCTCTCTCTCTCTCTGTCTTTTTTTTTTAATGCTTGAGGTGTAGGAACTGTATAGGTCTTTATTTGTTTCACATTACAGTAATTATTTGTAATGCTTTAGTGATGTTCTTAAAAAAACAAAACACTCCCATCTGAGGTAAAGGAATGTGAGATGTGAAAATGTTTTTGAGAGGGTTAAGAAGCATTCATTTTTAGAAGTGAAATGGGTAAATGTATTGTTTTGCTTTGTGTGTGGATTCAAATCTATAAATCTAATAAAACTGAACAGAGTGAGTAAATAACAAATGTGAACTGAAACCATAAACTTCATAATACCCATTCAAGGGATCTTCTTGTCTTAATCTTACAGACCCAAAGATTAGACATGCTGAGACTGTTTCTAAGCATAGATGAAGAGACAGATCACTGACTTTGTATTCCCTTGCTCACCACCCTTTGGCAAAGACCAGACAAAGGGGGGAAAAAAGTCATTTCCACAGAACTCTTCCCCTTCACATTCACATCCTCAAGTCACATTTTGAAAACAAGTATTAGTTCAATTAAAGGTTATGCCTTATCTCATGTACAGACATCCAAAAATATGTTGGACAATTTACAGAGTTGCACAAAACATCCCTCAAGCAGAGGCTAGCTAGTGAACAAATGCATTTAAATTGGACTTTGGTTTCCTTTATGTGTGGGTGAAAGCATATAGAGCTTAGTAGTGGTAATTCAGAGTGAGAGTCCTTCTAAAACCCAGTGGAGTTTCTTGTTCCATGGCTGCTAAATCATTCCAGCCCGTGGAATATCCAGCCACTATACTAAAGTGCAAAATTTGAACTTACATGCCAGTTCATATTGATAGCAAAAGATGCTGCAGTAATGCTGTATTAAAGGGATAGTTCACCCAAAAATGATTTTTTTTCTGCTTAGTTTTCTGTTTATCTGCTTACCCCCAGGGCATCCAAGAGGTAGGTGACTTTGTTTCTTCAGTAGAAACACAAACGAAGATTTTTAACTCAAACCATTGCAGTCTGTCAGTCATATAATGTAAGTGGATGGGAATCATGGCTTTTAGAGTAAAAAAACACAAACAAAACCAAATTAAACCCTGCAGCTCGTGACGATACATTGATGTGTAAAGATACAAAACGATCAGTCTGTGCAAGAAACTGAACAGTATTTTTATAGTTTTTTACCTCTGATTTTCACTGCAATGTCTGAACTGTCCTGAGCACGTTCGCGTCTTTTTCTTCAGTCTGCGCATGAGGCGTCTTCTTCTTGCTTTACGGCGGATCGCAGAATTATAAGTGCATTACCGCCACCTATCTCTCAAATGGATCATTGACACTCTATCTACAATCTCAATTAGGAGTGTCAATGGTCCATTTGAGAGATAGGTGGCGGTAATGCACTTATAATTCTGCGAGGGAATCACGGCTTTGAGAGTAAAAAAACATACACAAACAAAACCAAATTAAACCCTGCAGCTCGTGACGATACATTGATGTGTAAAGACACGAAACGATCGGTCTGTGCAAGAAACTGAACAGTATTTATATAGTTTTTTACCTCTGATTTTCACTGCAATGTCTGAACTGTCCTGAGCACGTTCGCGTCTTTTTCTTCAGTCTGCGCATGAGGCGCAGTTTCTTGCACAGACCGATCGTTTCGTGTCTTTACACATCAATGTATCGTCACGAGCTGCAGGGTTTAATTTGGTTTTGTTTGTGTATGTTTTTTTACTCTCAAAGCCGTGATTCCCATCCACTTACATTATATGACTGACAGACTGCAATGGTTTGAGTTAAAAATCTCCGTTTGTGTTCTACTGAAGAAGCAAAATCACCTACATCTTGGATGCCCTGGGGGTAAGCAGATAAACATTACATTTTAATTTTTGGGTGAACTATCCCTTTAAACTCAAAGTTTATAACCACTAAGAATGACACCTGCTAGAAGCATGTTTTATTTGCATATGACATCTCCAATTCACTAAACTGTGCAGTTCAGGACATAGTTATTTAGGATGGTGTTTCCCAACCCTGTTTCTAGAAATATGGTGTAATGAAGAAAATAATTTTTTGCAGTGAGGGAAGTGGACCTATTATTTGAGAGTATGTCTAAATGTAATTTTGTTGTAACATTATAGCTTTGAATATTAACAAGACATTGGACAGGAACCTACCTTGGCTAGACTGAGAGCACAACAGTTCAATGTATAAGTGTTTTGATATTTATACCTAAAATTACATGATTTAATGCAGTTCTCTCCATGAGACATATTGAACATAAGCACATAGCAGAACTAAGCTCTGGTATAAACAACAACAACAACAAAGGAAACTCCAGTAAGCTTTTTCTAACAAACTTAAATGGTTACAGACACCTCCCACACTACTGTTCACTGTTTTTCCGAAGTTCTACACAGTGTTTCCCAACCGGGGTGCCGTCTGTCGAGAGCAGGGGTGCCGTGTAAAAAAATCAGTTTTTAATATTTATTAAATGTTAAAAAATCATCTATTATGTAAATAAATTTCTGATGTCGGAAAAAAGGATAATTGGAGATGCACCGAAATTTCGGCTGCCGAAAATGAGTTCACTGCCACGTGGTGTGACGCTCTCCGCTCTATGCGTGTGTGTGTGTTGATGTTTTATTGGTTAAAATGATGTCACCATCATGGAGATCAGTGTTTGCTTTAGTTTGGCTCTTGACCCTTGATTCCTCTGTTGTATGTTTTTTAATAGCGATGCATGCGGTGTTGTGAAGCAGAGTGAGCAGTGCTATGCCGTGAGCAGCTATTAGCCGTATTTACATGATGAGAAAGTTATCATGAGCTGACCTGATTATAATCAAAAGTTGTTATATGGTTATGTTTAGCATAATCAACCCTGTGAAACTACAGCACGTAAAACAAAGTGTTCCTCTAACTATCACCATGAATGAATTTTAAATCTTTGGAATTCATATTAAAATTGATTTCCAGTGCTATTTAAACACACACAGACATCAAGAACCAGCATATGAACCTCAACAATGGTGACAATCAACAAAATGCTTCATGCTGCAATGCATGCTGGGTAAACACCATAGTAAAAACTCCCATCATGCACTGCAGTATGAATAATTATTGTCACCACTGTTGAGGATCATATGATAAGTGTTCATGTCTAAAAGGCAATGCATGCTGGGTAACACCATAGTAAAAACTCCCATCATGCACTGCAGTATGAATAATTATTGTCACCACTGTTGGAGAATCGCATGATAAGTGTTCATGTCTAAAAGCCTGAGTGATGCAGTTCATTGTTTCCCCAATATTAAATCATTACAGTGGCATTTGTTTAATAGGACTTTTTTTTTGGTGCAGGTCTGTAATATCTGATTGTCAGTCAATAAACCAAAGAGAGACCACTTTATGATGTTCTTTCAAATGAGTTATTAGCAGAAAGTGTAAGTGCATCTGCTATTTCAAGGTTTGATTCAGCAATGCACAGATGTATGGTGTGAAACAACAAGCAAACTTTGACCATAATTATGGTAGTATCGTGTGTGTGTGTTTTCAGTTGATTTCATCCAAGGCTGTGGCTGAAGTCAGGTGTAGTTCTTGTGTTTCTCTTTTCTTCAATGATGTTGAGTGTTAACAGCAGCTGTTCATCATTAATGCTCAATCATCATTTAATTAGTCACTTAATTATCTCATTAACTTTAACTCTTTGAGAACTTGGGATATGACTTGAAGACTTGCTTGTGACTTGAAAGTCCCACCTCTGTTTACTGGTAAATAATTAGAAATAATATCAACACCAATGCGCCTCAGGAAGCTACCTTTAAAGACTATTAACTGTTAATTTCATTATGTTCAGATTTCCAAATGAAATCTCTCTGGAAATACATGTGTCAACCTGGAAAAATTCATTTAGAATGGGCTCAAATCAACACTCAGTGATGACTATGGATTTCCTGACTAGTTTGTGCATTCGACTTCTGGTTTTGCCTGATGCTGGTGCAGAGAGTCGGAGAAAGCCAAAAATTATCCTTTATAGATGTTTACAGTGTCTACATATCACTTAAATACTTCTAAGAGCTACAGTATGCCATGTCTAAGATGCCACACATCAGGGTCAATCAAGGTATGGATGGAGGACCACCAGATCAAGACCCTGTCATGGCCAGCCCAAACTCCAGATCTGAACCCTATTGAAAACCTCTGGAATGTGATCAAGAGGAAGATGGATGGTCACAAGCCATCAAACACAGCAGAGCTGCTTGAACTTTTGTGTCAGGAGTAATGTGATAAACTAGTAGAGATCATGCCAAGACGCATGAAAGCTGTGATTGAAAACCAGGGTTATTCCACCAAATATTGAATTCTGAACTCTTCCTAAGTTAAAACGTTCATTTTACTCAAACACATGACTATATACATCATAAAACCAGAGAAACTGATCATTTTGAAGAAGTCCATTATTTATTTATTTTCATTTACCTACATTAAGTTGCTCCATCAATATTGTCACAGCATATTTTACATTTACACCTTGTTCTCTTTGCATCAAATGTCTTTTTAGATGAAAACAAGAGCTGTAAAAGAAAATATTTCTAAATAGTTGTGATTAATTTAAATTGATTCATTGTATATATGTTGTAATGTAAACAGTTCCTTTTTAATAAAGCAGTCAAAATTGTTTACTCATAATAAAATATACTGTATGTGCTGCTTACAGACACCAAACAAATAATGATTTATACATCAGGCACGTTTTACTCATCTCACTTGCATAAAAACAAATTCAGCAATTAATAAAAATGCACAGGGAAATACAAACACTGAACATTATGCAAATCTGCAATTATTACATTGTATGTTAAATATTACAGTTAGCAGTAACAATGTTACCAAATAAAGTTAGGAAACCATACAATGTGTTCATATCATATAACTCTGGAGACTCTGGGTTGACAATCCCAAACATTAGATCTTGTTGTTGTAGAGTTGTCATGCCGGATTAGAAAGCACAGCTAATTTCTGAGCCGTTTAGCCCCTCAGCATCTCTGGAAATATATATTCTACACAGGGGAGGGTTGTCTATAAATGAAGAGATCCCTGTGGATTTTAACTGAACACAAAGCCTGAACTGCAGAATCAACAGGAGATTGAACGAAAGATGTCCCACAGAGGTACACAATGATGCAGGGATGCAAGATACCCATCTAGAAATGTTTCATGTTCTGGGAATGTTTTCAGCAGCAAGTTTTATTTTAGTTCCCAGAATGTTCTGCTAAAAGATAGTATAACATTCTCTAAAAACATTCTAAAAATGTTTATTGATAACATTGTTAGAACATTATCCTCTAACATTCTAATAAAGCTTCCCATTAATAATGTGGACTTAAAAACCATTACTCAGAAGTCAAATTTTGGTTGAAAGTGAAAACCCAACCTTTGTTTGATGTCAAGCTCCAGAGTAAATAACTCGAAAAACAGCATTACCAGCGTCACTTACAAAACAGATTGACTTTTTTTTCTGTCAAACATTTACACAGGTTCTTATTGAGATTGACAGAGGTTTATATGTTGTAACGAATCAGCCCATGGGAAATATGAATAATTAATCATAACTAGTTATAATTAATTATGAATATTTTAGATCCGCTGTAGATATTTAGCTGACCTCTCAGGGTCAACTGTCTGTCAATTCTAAGAACGTTAATTTCCTGGTTAAGGGAAATAACTTTCTTACTGTACAATTCTACAAAGAGCTTGTAGCATAAATCTGCATGATTAAGTGACTCCAGTTATGAGCAAAAAAATGAACCACGTCAAGTGTGATACAAGTAAGGTTTTATTAACTACATAACACTTAAACTGGTCCAACATACTACATAAACACTTAAACTGGTCTAACATACTACATAAACACTTAAACTGGTCTAACACACACACACACACACACACACACACACACACACACAGTTTGTATAGGAAAGGGTTAAAGCTTAACCGTTTAAAGAGAAGAGAAATAAGAATATGAAGTTATTGAACCCTTTGCATATTCAGCAGATTTACACCTGAGGGAAACATCAGATTCCTCAACATGCCATTAGGTCGTAAATGGATCTGGTCAAGCAGAGGTGTCGTGGTTGCCATGTGGATCAGGGGCCTGTTCGGCTTCCTGGGGGGGGGGGTTGGTCCAGATGCTACAATTTTGATGTCTGTTTGAAAGTATTAGTTTGATTTGATGCCTCCATTATGGTGAGAAGTGTTTGCTTTAGTTGGGTAATTTGACTCTTTAATGTTTTTCTCTAGCTGTTATAGCTGTGTTTGTTATGTCAAACACAACAAGAGAAAATATGGTCAGCTGCTGTTGGCTATTTGCAGATAACAAAAGTCTGATTACTGATCTCAGCTGCTGTCTATTCCATGTGATCAATTTCATATTAGAGATTACAGCTATGTGTTTCAACAGCATATGAGATGAGATCTTAATTATCAGCTAACAACCAGCATATCATAATCACAAGTTTTCTTGCTGTGCTTGCTATAACAAACATAGCTACAACACCTAGAAAAAAACATCAAAAAGCCAAGAATCAAATTGCTCAACTAAAGCAAACACGTATCACCATAATGGTAACATACAACCAAACTATTACTTTCAAACAGACATCAACATCTAAACCTCTGTTAATCTCAATAAGACCTTTTGTAAATGTCTGATAGAAATAAAGTAAATCCGGTTTATAATAAGTGAAGCTGGTAATGCTGTTTTTGGAGTTATTTAATGAAGTTGGAGCATCATCAAACAAAGGTTGGGTTTTTACTTTCAATCAAAATTTGACATCTGAGCAACATTTGAGTCCACATCCAATGTCGAATGGAAAGTTTCCTGCTTAAATCTTAATTAGAATGTTAGAGGATAATGTTCTAATAATGCTATCAATAAACATTTTTAGAATGTTTTTAGAGAATGTTATCCTAACTTTTAGGAGTTAATAAATCTGCAAAAATGTCAACAATTCTGTGTTTTTCTGTCAATATGGGGTGCTGTGTGTACATTAATGATTAAACTTAAATGATTTTAGCAAATGGCTGCAATATAACAAAGAGTGAAAAATTTAAGGGGGTCTGAATACTTTCCGTACCCACTGTATATACTACCGTTCAAAAGTTTGGAATCAGTAATATTTTTAATATTTTTTACCGAAGTTTCTTGTGCTCATCAAGGCTGTATTTATTTGATCAAAAATACAGAAAAAACCCTGTTATTTTATGAAATATTATTGCAATTTAAAATAACAGTTTCTATTTTAATATACTTTAAAATATAATTTATTCCTGTGATGCAAAGCTGAATTTTCAGCATCATTACTCCAGTCTTCAGTGTCACATGATCCTTCAGAAATCATTCTAATATGCTGATTCATTATCAATGTTGGAAACAGTTGTGCTGCTTCATGTTTTTTGGAACATGTGATCCTTTTTTCAAGATTATTTTATGAATATAAAATAAAAAAACAGCATTTATTCAAAATTGAAATCTTGTATTACAATATACACTACTGTTCAAAAGTTTGGAGTCAGTAAATTTTTTTTTAAGTAATTACTTTTATTCAGCAAGGATGTGTTAAATTGATAAAAAGTGAAAGTAAAATCTCATTTTGTTAGAAAATATTTTAATTTTAAATAAATGCTGTTCTTTTAAAAAAAAAATTCATAAAAGAATCCAGAAAAAAGTATGTTTCCAAAAAAAAAAAAAACATGAAGCAGCATGTGACGAGAGGGGCAGGGCCGAGAGCCGTGGGAACGGAGCGAGGCTGTGGAGTAAATGCTAATGCGTCTCGAGTCCTACGGAGGAGCTCTGGAAGGATAAAAGGAGGAGTGACAACAGTGTTAGACAAGAGAGGACCAGGTCTGGACTTGTGTTTTGGTTCTGTTTGTGCACGACAGACGTCCGCGAGGGGCTGTCGCGCTATTTTGTGTTTATTTTATTATTAAAGTTTTGTTTGAATGTTTGCCGGTCCGTCTCCTTCTTCCCGAACTACGAACTTTGTTACACAGCACAAATGTTTCCAGCACTGATAATAAATCAACATATTAGAATGATTTCTGAAGGATCATGCGACACTGAAGACTGGAGTAATGATTCTGAAAATTCAGCTTTGATCACAGAAATTTATTATATTTTAAAGTATATTAAAACAGAAAACCAATATTAGAAATTGATCAAATAAATACAGCCTGGTTGAGCACAAGAGACTCAATTAAAAGTCTAACTGATCCCGAACTTTTGAAAGGCAGTGTATGGTATATATATATTGCCACGCTTAGATCAAGAGCACAGACACAAAGTTAATACAATATAGACTTTTAATAAGATCTCCAAACGATGAAGGTAAATTCAAGACAGCAGGGAACATGAGCATACACAACAGTAATAACCGGCAACTGAAACAACCAAGGAGATATCTTAAATAAGGCAGTAAATGAGGGACATACAGGTGCTGAGGGTTAACTGATAATTGACTAATGAACTAATGCACTAATGACAACAGGAACAAAGACCCCGCACCGTAGAAGGTAGAGGGAGGGCGGGTTCAGGAGGAGGGCGAAGGGCTGGAGAAGGGCAGGCAGGGAGGCACGCAAATGACCAGGGTGGCTCTGACGGAGGGAGGAGGCACGGAGGAGACAGGAGTGACCATGGAGTAGTAGACGGAGGAAGGAGCCAGGACGTAGACAAGAGGGAGCTGGAGGAGGAGTAGCCAGGTGGGAACCAGGCCACAGCTATGATGGCGGCCCAAGGTGGAGCCGACGGAGGGAGGAACCATGGTGGAGGAAGGGCTGATGACTCCAGGGGGCCAACCGGCGGTGTCGGCGGAGCAGGTGGAGGATGAGCTCGAGGTGGAGACGGAGAGCCGATTAGCCAGGGTGCGGTGGAGCCGGAGCGACAGAGGACTGAGGTGGAGCCAGAGGGACGGAGAGATGCCTCGTCTACTTGCAGCCGGAGGAGTGGAGTCCCGAGGTGGCGGATGGTCGACAACAGACCAAGGCAGAGCTGGTGGACTGACGAGCCATGGTGGAGCCGCTGGGTCGAAGGACCGAGGCAGAGTCCAGGACTCAGAGGCTGGAGGCGGAGACAAGGGTTCCTCCAGCCAATTCGAATGTCAATTCGAATCCAGCACACAGATGGTGGACTGAGGGTGAGCAGTGGGGCAGACATGAACCAGCAGTGGCGATGGTGAAACAGGGATGACAGGAGGCAGGAGAATGAGGGAGGGAGGGTGGATGGGAAATCCAGATGGGTCAAGGGTTCAGGGATGGTGTGCGCTGCCCATACACACCATATACACCATATACATATATATACACCATACTCCCAACACTGGTAGCACGGCAGACAGGGGAACAACATCCGTGGTCGTTTCTGAGCATGCAGACAGTTTAGGGCAGACAGAGAGCTCAGATGAATGCGGAAAAAGAGGGGGCATGTCTGCATACAAATCCCAGTTACAGTCCATTGAGCTCAGCTAACCCATGGTGCAGTGGGCGGAGCTTCCCTCTACATTCTCCATCGCGCTCTCACCCGTGGTGAGCTCTGTAGCCAGCTCTCACACCTGGTCTGACATCACGGGCTCTGGCTCCGAGGACGATCCTCAGCACTGTCGCATTCACTGGCGATGGCTAGTCGGTCGCGGTGGGCTCAGGCTTTGGCTCTGCGCAGCAGAGAGATGGTGGGCTGGGCTCTGGGTCATGAGTGGGGCTGGTGTTGTCGTCCGCAATGAGGCAGTAAATGAGGGACATACAGATGCTGAGGGTTAACTGATAATTGACTAATGAACTAATGCACTAATGACAACAGGAACCTAAACCAGAACAGAAGACAGAAACTAAATGAAACGCACAACAGAGTTCATATCTGTGACATCTCTCTCTCTCTCTCTCTCTCTCTCTATATATATATATATTAGTGCTGTCAAATGATTAATCGAATACAAAATAAAAGTTTTTGTTTACATAATATATGTGTGCACTGTGTTTATTTAGTATATATATATATATATATATATTTTTTTTTTAAATGTATATATACAGTACATGTCTCCTGCAGTTGTACCTGCACTCACTCACATCATTAACACATCCCTTCACACTGGTGTTTTTCCCTCAGCATTAAGACAGGCTCGTATAACCCCACTTAAGAAACCCGCCCTTATCCCATCTCATTTAGAGAACTACAGATCGGTGTCCCTTCTTCCTTTCATTGCAAAAAAACTTGAACGAGTTGTGTTCAAACAAGTCTCTGCCTTTCTCACACAGAACAACCTCCTCGACAGCAGCCAGTCTGGTTACAGAAGTGGACATTCAACCGAGACTGCCTTGCTCTCAGTTGTTGAAGCCCTAAGGCTGGCAAGAGCAGATTCCAAATCTTCAATACTTATCTTGTTGGATCTGTCCAATGCTTTCGACACGGTTAACCACCAGATCCTCCTGTCAACCCTATTGGCAAAGGGCATCTCAGGAACCGCACTCCAGTGGTTTGAGTCTTACCTCTCATATAGATCCAGTGTTGCCAACTGCTTTCATTTGAAAGTAGCTGAAACTGGTAGCTAAATGTCACTATATGACATCACAATGGCAAATTCACTGATCTATAAAAAGATGAATATCAATCAGTGGGCAAGATGAGAACTTAGATAAGGTTTGTCCAAGAAGTTGCTATATTTATCCCTAAACTTTTGAAAAAAGTCTCAAAAGTGGTGGGGTAGTCGCTAAATCTAGCTACAAAATTGCTAAATTGGCAACACTGGATAGATCCTTCAAGGTATCTTGGAGAGGTGAGGTGTCCATGTCACAACATCTAACTACTGGGGTGCCTCAGGGCTCAGTTCATGGACACTTCAGCTCTTCTCTGTCTACATGGCATCACTAGGATCTGTGATGTGATGACACTCAACTCTACCTCTCATTCAATCCTGATGATCCGACGATAGCTGCTTGCATCTCGGCTTGTCTAAGAGACATTTCTTGCTGGATGAAGGACCATCACCTTCAACTCAACCTTGCCAGGACAGAACTGCTTGTGGTTCCATCAAACCCATCGTTTTATCACAATTTCACCATCCAGTTACACTGTAAAAAATTGCTGTAAAAAAACGGCCATATTCTGACAGTAACATCCTGTTTTTTCATTACAACAGTACAATCCCGTAAAAAAAAAAAAGTTTTCTGGTTAATATTTGTTATTTTCGAGAAAGTAGCCTTCTGCAGTCCTTGTAGTAACAGTGTTCAGATTCGACACTCAGAGACTGTGTTTCAAATCACACCCTACACCCTCATTCACTATCCCCTACATGAGTTTACTAATACAGTCCACCTGACAGAGAGAATGTAAACTAATGAGTGAATTCAGTCAATGATGAACAGCTGCTGTTAACGAGCACAATCACTGAAGAAAAGAGAAACACAAGAACTACAACTGACAATCAGTCACAGCCTTAGATGAAATCAACTGAAATAAGACAGCAGAACATGATCAAACAACTCCACAAACAGCATTACAGTTTGATTTTATTTCTGTCATATATCTACAAAAATTATTTGAGAATTAACAGAGGTTTAGATGTTTTATTTAAAGGTTTTGTTTGACCTCACCATCGTGGCGATCAGTGTTTGCTTTAGTTGGGCTCTTGACCCTTCACTTTTTAATGCTAGGTTGTTTGGTTGTTGTTACTGTGTTTGTAAAGCACATCTGTTATGTCAAGAAAAGTGTAGAAAAATTATGATTAAATGGTTCTAATTAAGTATTGATGATGGTGTAATCATCTTTTTGTGGCCTGATTCACTGATCTCTTTCAGTGGCTGATCTTTAAAACTATAGTGTGGGTTTTTACTTGTTTCATGTTATTTAAGATAGCTATATAACACTGCACGCTGAGATATGATTGATTGACATTGTGAATAATTTTGAAAATCTCTTATGTTCAAAGGCCTGAAAACTACGGCATCAACCAGACACACAGAGACATCAAGAATCAGCACATGAATCTCAACAATGGTGACAATCAAAAGCTTCATGTGTGTTTCATAGTATGATTGAGTGATAATAATTTTTTTGAGTGATGTGTGTGATCTTTCAAAATAGCCCGCTTGTTCTGTTGCTCTAATATGTTACCATAACATCATTTTGGTACAAAAAGAGACTCTGGACAGTGAACATGTCCTACATAAACATAATGTTATTACCCAACAGCATTATATACTGTGCTTTAGCCATTTTTTACCACAACAAATGTGTTAAAATACTCAATAGCTAAAGCACCCAAGTAAAATTAATGTTAAAACATCAAGGTTCAAGATCCCAACTAAAGCAAACACTGATCTCCATCATGGTAGTGTCCGAAAACAACAACATCTAAACCTCTGTTAATTTTCAATAAGCACTTCTGTACACATCTGACAGAAATAGCATCAGTCTGGTTAGTAATGTGAAGCTGGTGATGCTGTTTTAGAAGTTGTTTAATCAGATCTTGAGAGATTTAATGTCTTTTATTTCAGTTGATATCATCTACGGCTGTGGCTGAAGTCAGTTCTTGTGTTTTTCTTTTCTTCAGTGATTCTGCTTGTTAACAGCAATTGTTCATCACTAATGCGCAATCAGCACTTAATTAATCACTTAATTATCTCATTAACTTCAGCACTGCTTCACTCTGTAGTGTGGACACATTATAAGTGTTCATTTAAAAC
>NW_015506626.1:46446-95460 GCF_001515645.1 Sinocyclocheilus grahami
GATCCAGATGAGAGCAGAGGGAAGCAGCTCTCCTTTCATGAGCTTTGACATCAACACAGCCACTGATGAAGTCTCAGTCACATCACAAACTTTCTGAGCGTCTGAAAACATCAGTGTGATTCTGCTTTCATCCAGACCATCAAAGATGAACACAACTTTACACTCCTCATAAATCTGTGAGTCCAGATCTTGAAGTTCAGGATGAAAGTCCAGCAGAAGTCTGTGAAGACTGTACTGATGATCTCGGATCAAGTTCAGCTCTCGAAATGGAAGCACAAACATGAAATCTACATCCTGATTGGCTTTTCCCTCGGCCCAGTCCAGAATGAACTTCTGCACAGAGACGGTTTTTCCAATTCCAGCGATGCCTTTAGTAAGAACAGTCTTGATCTGGTCTTTCTCCTCACATCCTGCTTCAGCTGAGGCTTTAAAGATGTCATTGCAGTGGATTGGAGTGTCTTGTGAGTGTTGTGTTCTGGCTGTTTTCTCCATCTGTAAAACCTCGTGTTCTTCATTCACTCCTTCACTCTCTCACTCTATGATGTAGAGCTGTGTGTAGATCCTGTTCAGGAGGGTTTCATTTTTTTGCCGTTTGTTTCCCTCAAATAATCTTTCATATGTGTTCTTCATACTGGTTTTGTGCTGCTCTTTGACTCTCTGCAGGACTCCAGCCTCCAGTGTATGTTTCTGCAGGACTGCTTCTGTGTTGTCCTGCTTGATTTCAGTCTGACAGTGAGATGCAGAGGATGGCACACGGCCGGTCCACTCATGTATCTCCTCCCTACTGAAAATAAAAAGAAACGAACAGTAAACAAAAGTTACAATTACTTTTGGAGACTTTCAGAAATATTTGAAGAGAATTTGCAAAAACTGATAAACTCCACATTTAAAAATGAACTGACTGCCGTACGTTATTCTCCACATTCTGAACCCTCAACACATTTAGTCACAAAAGCTGGTATTGTCCAATTTCAAAGCATCACGAGTTCACGTTTTACAGCAGAAACTGACAAGTGCCCCGTTTGTGAGCAGAACCCGATAAGTCTGGTTTAGCGAATCAGCGCGCAGTATTCAGGTCAGGTGACAAGGCTTCTAGTCACTTCGAAAAGATGCGCTAGCTGAAAGGAGTTTGGTCTGTGGCCATATTTACACATATTAATCGGATACATGTATTTGCTTCTGCCTTGTGATCAGACATATCAGATATTAATGCGAGTATGCGAGTTGGATGTCAAATATTTTTTAAACATCTTGCAGTACAGATATCTCTATTACAAATGAAGCATCGCTAGCAGAGCAAACTTTAAGCAACGATGGCTTAGTTTTGAATGAAAGGGTATGTAAGCTATGTTTATTTTTTATTAGTTTGATTCATTTTAGAAATAAAACTCTGCTAATTACAGTTTTGTTTGTTCTTTATTAAAAAAATGGGGTGTGACTATTGTCTTTATTTTTTCCTCTGATAGTCAAGATAGTTAGATAGTTCTGCCAAAAATTGTGGACAGTTTTTAGACCATATAAAAATAAAAAGAAGAAAAACAGTCCTGTCAGTCGGGGTTCCGTATAGCCGATAGACCGTAATCCCGGGTTATACCGGGTTTTTACAGTTAATCCCATGTCCAGCAAATAAATACACACATGGTCGGGACAAGCCATATTAACACAAATATGACCATTTCTTTTTTGTGTGTTAGGCCTATAAGCAAGTAAAATCCCTGGAGATAGATATACCAATTATAAATGGCTAAAGACATAAACCATCCATTCCGTTACGAGAGCGCTCTCTCTCTCTCTCTCTCTCTAGCTATATTAGAATAATATAAAATCTAAATAAACAAAATGGATCGGCATTAATCTAATACCCCCAATTAAATTTAAGTAAACATGACGGATAGAATAAAAAAAACATTTAGGCTAACTCTGATAGAGTGATGTATCAGAATCAAAATTAGCTTTATTGCCAGGTATATTTTCACATAAGAGGAATTTGTTTTCATGACAGAAGTATATCTTAATAATTAGCTATTTACAGTGCAACGTCTGCATATCAGTCATGTTACAGTGCTTGTTGTATCCTTATAATAATGGATACAGCATTGATGTGCATCCTGGCGATAACATATGAATTGCAGGCTATTAAAAAAAAATAATAATAAATAAATAAAGCTGCTAAAACTGCCTTATTCAACATCAAGAAGATCAGGCCCTTTCTATCAAGTTCTTGTTCTGTCCAGGCTGGACTATTGCACTGCTCTCTTGGCAGGTCTCCCAGCTAGTTCTATCAAACCTCTACAATTAATCCAGAACGCAGCAGCAAGATTGTTTTTTAATGAGCCAAAAAGAATGCACAAAACTGCCCGGTCCTGCAGATTTACTTTATACAACATTAGGAAGATCAGGCCCTTTCTTTCAGAACATGCAACACAACTCCTTGTTCAAGCTCTTGTTCTGTCCAGGCTGGACTATTGCACTGCTCTCTTGGCAGGTCTCCCAGCTAGTTCTATCAAACCTCTACAATTAATCCAGAACGCAGCAGCAAGATTGTTTTTTAATGAGCCAAAAAGAATGCACGTCACACCTCTGTTTATCAGTTTGCACTGGCTACCAATAGCTGCTCGCATAAAATTCAAGGCATTAATGTTTGCCTACAAAACCACCACTGGCTCTGCACCCCTTCACCTTAATTCACTACTTCAGACTTATGTGCCTCTAGAAGCTTGCGTTCTGCAAGTGAATGTCGCTTTGTTGTTCATCTCAAAGAGGCACAAAATCACTTTCAATGACTTTTAAATTAAATGTTCCCTCCTGGTGGAATGACCTGCCCAACTCAATCCCAGCAGCTGAGTCCTTAACCATCTTCAAGAATCGGCTAAAAACACATCTCTTCCATCTTTATTTGACCCTCTAACTCTAGCACTCTCTATTCTAATTTTATTCTTTATATTAAAAAAAAAGACTTGCACTCTGCTCTATTCATTTACTAACTGCTTGTTTTCTTTAAGAAATACTAACACTAGCTTTTCTAATCTTTTTGTATTCTATATATTTGTTTTCTTTTTATTATTATACAATTAACAAAAGCAAAAAAGGCCTCTAACACTAGCTTGCGCTATTCTTTTTCTATTCTATGTTTTCTTTTTATTTACTATATCATTTAAAAAAACCTTGCTACATGTGCTGTAAGCTAACTGAGACTTGTTATAGCCCTTGCATATCATTGCTCTTTTGTTGATTTTGACTGCTTTTATTGTCCTCATTTGTAAGTCGCTTTTGATAAAAGCATCTGCTAAATGACTAAATGTAAATATATAAATACACACACATACAGTATATATGTTGAAAATATTTACATGTACAGTATATACATTTATATTATTATATTGTATATTACATATAAATATATTTAATAAATAAACAACATATTGTTCTTAAATATATATATATATATATATATGTATATATAAATATATATATGTTTGTGTTTGCATTTATATATACATAATAAATATACACAGTACACACTCATATATTATGTAAACAAAAACTTTTAATTTGGATTCGTTTAATCGCGATTAATCGTTTGACAGCACTAATATACAGTATACGTATATATATATATATATATATATATATATATACAGAGAGAGAGAGAGAGAGAGAGCTCAATGCGCTGCAAATAGAAAAAAGCACCTGCAAATTAAGAAAACAACTTTCACAACACAACCAAACAAAGAAACACGCTGCAAATAAAATTCTTTATTTGGTTGTGTTGTGACCATTTGCAGTGCATTTCTTTATTTGTTTGCGTTGTTAGCATTTCCGGCACCTGCTGTCAAACTGATGAAGATGTTTTTTTGATTTGCTGGTGGTTTTTCTATTTGCATGTGTTTTCTGAAGTTGCAGCGCATTGAGTTCTCTTGGCCACTGTACAGTTGAGCACCATCGTGGGGGCTGCAAAGGCGTGAATCGCTGTTCTTTCATCTGGAGAGTGTCTGATGGCTCATGAGCGTTTCAAACTGAGAGCAGGTTTAGGGAAAGTGTACACGGCAATGCAGCTATTTTGGCAATACAAAAGTAAAAACATATTGCAATAATAAAAAGACTGCATTGCTAATTTTACCTCAAATTGCACAGGGAATACACTCCAAAAACTATGGGTTAAAACAACTAAATTTGGGCTATTTTAACCCAAGGGCTGGGTAAGGACAGAACACATTATTTCGGCATCCGATTAATCTTTATCAACAACAACGATTCACTCATTGCTGAAATATACTCTGACAAGTTTTTATTTATTTATTTTTAATCTTGATCAACAACAACTAATGATCATGTAGTGAATTGGAGCGGCATGTGTCCGTTAGATAATTTTAAAACCTCAAAGAGTCTTCAATTTATAGGTTATAACTGCATCTGTCTCGGATGTAGAAGATTTAATTTAATGCAGATTCCAAACTCTAGTTAACCTATAAATGTGCAATATGTTTGGCCCATATTCAAGTGTTTTTGCTCATGCATGGCAGGGAGGGGCCCGCACAGCCACTTGCATTTTTTCCTGATAATGAAACAACTTAAAATCAGTTTGAAACTGATTTTTTTTATTTAAAAAAATTAAATTCGTTTTGTTTGAAACTGATTTCATGTATGTAAACTCAAAATAACAACAATACGTTGGGCTTTTTGTAAAATAATTAAAACAAACAGGATGGGCTTTCTGCTGTCTCCGTGAACTGGAGCCCAGGACTCAAAAAAAGAACCAAAACTCAGCGTGTGGCTGTCTCACATACAGTACAAGAAAAATATATGCATACAAAGCTTGACATGTATACATTTTAATAAACCAGTTCAAAACAAAATCAAATACTCCCTGATAATGTAATCTGTATCAAGGTTGTATTTTGTCCGGGCTACTGTGGAGATGAGAGTCAGCACTGTAAATTTAATCTCGCAGCCGACAAGAAAACATTAGTTTATTAATAAATAATTACAATGTCTCTTTTTCCTATACACTCATAATAATTGGGCTGCGTTTGCCTGTGCTTTGTGGCAAACTTTATGCGTGTGCTTGAGCACGGAATAAATTAAAGCTCATTATGGAGTAGTAGTTGATTTAATATAAATGTGCGATTAGTTGAATAATGGCTTAAACGAACGACTACTAGTTAACTAATACATCTTTAGTGGGGGCAGCCCTAATAAATACCCACTAGACGGCTATGTTAAAGTTTTTAAAGCATTTTATACGGGTTTGCATAATCTGATAAATTCCACTTTCAGAACCGCATAGATTTTTCCTCTGAAACACAAAAATGTTGTTGCTTCT
This sequence comes from Sinocyclocheilus grahami, assembly GCF_001515645.1. Classification (NCBI taxonomy): domain Eukaryota; kingdom Metazoa; phylum Chordata; class Actinopteri; order Cypriniformes; family Cyprinidae; genus Sinocyclocheilus; species Sinocyclocheilus grahami. The sequence continues at coordinate 51,770 of NW_015506626.1, forward strand.
GGTTTGTGCATTGTAAATTACAGAACATCTACAAAATATGTTGTCTCCCAAAAACTCTTGTCACGTCCGTAAAGCATGTCTATTTCCCTCATCTAAAATATAAAACAGGTTTATAGACTGATATTTTCTGATGTCTGGACTCTATTTTCAGGGGTTTAGAAAAATATAAAGAGATGGTTTAATATATTGGTAATAATTACATTTTATGAGGATTTATATGCCAGGTTTTGACTGCTAATATCTGTAACACTGGAATTGCCCATATTTTCAATTTTCAACTGAAAGTTTTAGTACCCCTTTATTAGTTTTTATATTACAAAATACTATTTCGTTATATAATGTCTTTGTTGAATAATGACAGAACTTGTGAGTTTAAACTTAAAGACATTTTATTAATTTGTCTAGTATTTATAGTTTCATTGTTTTGGCTAAATCGTGGCCACTTATTCTAATCACTACTATTTAGGATGGATAGTATGAACATTGAGACACAGGGCCAGGCTAGGCTACAGGCGGGTGAGTTTTTGTTTTAGGGTTGGAGCTAAACTCTGCAGGACATCGGCACTCCAGGACTGACGTTGCCTATCCCTGACCCACACGTTTCCAGTGTTATCCTCCTCTGTAGTAGCATTTCGCAATATGGCTTCAGTATGCAGATTGCACAAGTATGATGACAAGATGTAGCCCTGTCTTACACCTTTTCGCACTGAAAATCAATTTGTGTTTCCGTATTCTGTTCGAACCATAGTTTCTTGGCTGTCATTTTATTAGCTGAATGATGTTTCTGTATTCCCAATTGCAATAGAGTTGTCCATAGTTTTTCATGATTGACAGAGTCGAAGGCCTTGCTGTGGTTAATAAAGCAAAAGTAAATAAGTTTCTGATGGCTAGATACTGCTCCACAGATCTTTCGACTGTGAGAAATGGAGTTCTAGCTTGTCCTCACATCCAGGACAACAGAATGGTAAGGCAGTCCTGAAACCTATAACCCACTGAAATTAATTTAACCCTCTATGGTACCATGTTGCCTCCAGACAACACAACGTGTTTTTGTTTTTTAAAATAAAATGAGACACCCATTTAATTAATAAATGTTATCTCAGGGAAGGAGAAGTCAAATACTAATAAATGAAAATACAAAAAAAGTGATCACATGACCCACATTTTAGGTGTGGTCGACTTCATGCAGTGCTGCACAGACCGATTGGCGGCTGACTTGAAGTAGTGCATGCCAGGTAGAAATTTTGTCCGACTTGAGACGGCGCCGACGCCACGTGACTGTCACGTGTGGCATCAAAGTACTGCGATAGCGCTCCGAGAGCAGCCGACTGACTCAGCTTGTGCAGTTTCTTCAAAGCAGCTGCAGGAGCTCTGATGACGACACAAATCTGTGTTTTTAGAACAGTCAAATATTTTACTGTAGTCACAATGTTATATTGAGTCACGTTTATCAAAAAACACTGATAAAAGCATATAGGGTATACTCCCACTTTATTGGTATTTAAATAGTATATGTTTATGTTAAACTTTCTTGAACAGATAGCTCTGTATTAAGCAGTATAAAAAGTGTTTATGTTGCTCATGAAAACGTTTCTGAAATATCTGTGTATTTGACAGATATTGTATTTAATTCACTTCATCTGTGATAGCGTATGCAAACACAGCGAGAGCAGAAAGTGTCCGACTTGACGGCTCTGTTTTTAACTCTGCCCCTAGCCAAGCGGCTAACCTCATTCACCGCTTATGCACATGTGCACATGTCACATGACTCCATATTTCATGTGCATAAGTGCACTTTTCATCAATTTTCATACATATACAGCAATTGCCTACAAAAATCTGAGTCATGTAACGAATCAGCTCATGGGAAATATGAATAATCAATCATAACTAGTTATAATTAATTATGAATATTTTAGATCCGCTGTAGATATTTAGCTGACCTCTCAGGGTCAACTGTCTTGTCAATTCTAAGAACGTTAATTTCCTGGTTAAGGGAAATAACTTCCTTACTGTACAATTCTACAAAAGCTTGTAGCATAAATCTGCATGATTAAGTGACTCCAGTTTATGAGCAAACAATGAACCACGTCAAGTGTGATACAAGTAAGGTTTTATTATAGAACCATTTGCATATTCAGCAGATCTGCCCGAGGGAAACATCAGATTCTTCATTCAAACACACCTTTGTAAAAAGGTGCAAGTGAAACCTCACTGTATCAATTAATAAGGCTAAGTTTGATACTTGCATGTCTCATCTGTCTTAGTTCAAACACACCTTTGTAAAAAGGTGTAAGTGAACCTCACTTTATCAATTAATAAGGCTAAGTTTGATTCTTGCATGTCTCATCTGTCTGAAAGAGAGGTTTGATGTAATCTGAAGTTTCCAGTTGATCTTTGCTGAATTTTGGGTCAAAGAACCAATTTTGAGTCAGAGAATCTTGATTAATGGAAAGGTCGAGGCCGAAGCCTGGCACGTAACTTAGGATGTTCTGGAGCGTTGGAGCTCACATCTTATCGAAACCTAACAGAACCACCGACTCTGCGGGTCACATGAAGTACGGCCTTTAAAGTCTGCAAAGATTCACGCCTCTCGAGATGGGCTTGTCCAATGAGGAAGTCCGGGATCTGTTCTGAGATACTGGGGCGTTTTTATGGCCCTTTGTTTGAAAGCATGGTAATTTGATGAAAGAAGTTCTTGTTCTCTACAACCACTGCCATTGACTTTACAATGCTTTTTTTCTCCTTACAATTGAAGTCAATGGGAACCGAGATGGTTTAGCAACCAAAATTCTTCAAAAATATATTCTTTTGTCTACCACTGAAGAAAGTCAGTCTCACAGGTTTGGAATTTCATTTTTGGGTGGACTATCCCTTTAAGGACAGTGGCTACCATTAAAGATTTTAAAGCAACTACATTGCTAATGTTTCTAACTAACCCTGCTGTCTTTGCCCTCTTTCATGCGGAGCGCCCCCTCCAGGTGCAGCTGCCTGGTCGCTTCTGGTGAAGTGTCAATCATCGGTGCCGTCAGGTCAATTCGGTTGAACTCCTTTAGAGCCTGTAGACATACAGCAAGACTGAAGAGTTAAACAACACATAAATGAACTGCCTGCCACATAAATCATAGCCTGCTTAAACCAAATCCAAATTTTCTACAAATAATATACACCATGACCTGAAAGATCCTGTGTGTTCATTCAAAGAAAGGTTTTCCTATTAATTAATTAGCAAAGAAAAGTCCTTCCCTTGTGGATTTTCCTTATGGGCAAGGAAGCGATTTTCTTCTCCTAAATTCCAGGAGGCCGTAAATGTATCTGGTGTCAGGGTTGCCATGGTAACCAGGGGGGCCTGGTGGCAGACATCCTGGCTTCCAGTTTATTGGGTGAGGGGACTGTGACGATTTGTTAATCTAATGAATAATTGATTTGTTAAATCAAATGAAAAATGGTGTGTCTGATTGGTCCAGACGCTACAGTCACCTTCATCGGAAAGTAAAGAAGTTTGTTTTCAGTTTGCGCCGTCTTTCCTTAGTTAGTTGGTTGTCATGGTTATTCCTTTGATTTAGTCATTATGTTCAGGTGTGTGTGTGTCTCATTATCATGTGTATTTAATTTAGGTTCAGTTTCAGTCTAGTTGTCCCATGTCATCTATCTTGGATGTGTTGTAGATTGCTCTGTTCATGTTGGATGTATTAGCTATTACCTATTTGCCTTTGCCTTCATCTTCATGTGTGTTTTTACAAACACCCATGACATGGTGCAGGAGGTATAGTAAAAATGCACTGATTTAAAGGTATTTTAATGTTGTTGTTTTTATTGTTTGTTTGTAGTGGCATGTTTATTAGGATTAATCTACAATCTGTCTACAATATAATGTTATCCAATAATTGCATTCAGACTCGGAGGATGACTCATTTAAGATGATCCGATCAAACAAGTTATTTTTGAATAATCAACTCTGGGCTTGGAATATTTCTTTATTTGAATGACAAGTTTGATTTAACACTAAAGTAACAATATGATAATTTCTGGTCATTTGATTTTCTACTTAATTATGTAGTGATGGGAGAAAAAAATCTGAACTAAATTAAACTCATATGAGTTAGTCAGTGCAACTAAACTAAGATATGTCCAAATTACTTGATTCAACTAAATTATTTAGGCATGTTTGCATAAAAGCAAGCTAAACATTAATTAATTTAGAGTGAGTCCGTTTGTAATGTCTATGATATTGTGTGTTACTTCTTAGATTACAGGTTCCTGTACAACTACTGTCCAGGACCCGAGTGGAGTGTGATGTGTAGGGGATGCTGTGAATATGATGTCATCCACTGTAAATGTCCTCTTCAAGGGTCTTCGGTGGGTTATGCAGTGCCATGCTGTCGTAATGCTGTAAATGAATGCGATCCCTGCATCATCCATCCTGGTGAGCAGATAACACACAAACACATTTACAACTATTTCTCATTTTTCTCTTCTTGTGATAAACGTTTTATTGTTTGTCCATGGTTTAGTAATAGCTTCATTTGATCCTATATATTCAGTAATTCAACAGCTTGAAAACAATCAAACATCTGGCAGAAACATGAATGTCATACTGTATATGTTGTATATTGTAAATATTCCATTAGTCCAACATGTGTTATGATTTGTTGATTTTGACATTTGGAACTCTGGAACTTGTAAACAAAGAATACAATCAATGTATTCACTCCAATCAGATTTAATGGTTAAAGGGGGTCAAACACCTGCCCCATCATAGGCAGGACAAAGCACATGTTCTGTTAATGTTACTGCCCATCTCCCAAATGGCCCCCAATCCCTTGCTGTCCATAGACTCTTAAGTATGGCTGTAAACGTTAATATGTTAATGCACGTGATTAATTTAATCCTTAATGAGTTAAAAAAATTAACCCAATTAACACAAAATGACTGAAGCAGAATTTCAATTCTAACCCTTTAAGTCGATTTCGCTTCTCTGTTTGCAATAAGATCATTTTAAGCTTTTAAACTCCGAGAAAGTTTTCAGTCCAATGATCCAGTAAGTGAGTGCATTCAAATAATCAGGCCAAAACAGCGCTAATGTTAAGAAAAACAGCTTCATTACACCAGGGGCCTGTTGCATGAAGCTAGCTGAACAAACAACAAGAGTTGACAAAATCAAACAAATCCAACCTGGTTTAGATCAGGTTCAGCGGACTCACAAAGCTCGATATGAACATTCTCGGTGAACTCAGAGTTTGATCCAAAGTTTGTGATTAACTCTGTGGAGCGTGTGCACAAGAAAGTGTGATGTGTGCAGCAAACAGCCAATCACACAGAATAGACCGAAAGTAGATGCATTTAGGAATCTTTAAGATCACTTACAACAGAACAGCAATGCGTTTTATGGATGACCGTTTCGTGAACCTAGGAGAGGAGGTCATTCTGACTTTGCTATGACAATCTGGCGCTTCTGAATCAGCTACTGTTTTGTTATTAGTTTAAGTACTTGCTATTGACGGTTTAAATACAGAGTTTTGCGCATCGCGTGTGTGTGTGTGTGTGTGTGAGCGAGTGTGAGAGAGAGAGAGATAGAGAGCGCACGAGAGAGAGAGAGTGAGTGAGTGAGTGAGTGAGTGAGTGAGAGAGTGAGAGAGAGAGAGAGAGAGGGGGGGTCACATCACGAACACATACCAGCTTCATCACTGTGTCTGTCACTCGACTCTGTTCCCCTTTCGGGCTCTGTCTTTACATTTATTTTGAAAGATGAAGCTCGCGATTATGGTAAGGGGCGTCACATTTCCGACGAGTGCTTGCGGTGTTCGGCCAATCACAATACACTGGGTCAGCTGGCCAATCAGAGCTGACTGTGCTTGTCGGAAGGAGGGACTTTGTAGAAAACAAAGCGTTTGAGAGAGGCGGGGCATAGAGGACCTACAATATTGTACAGTATTTGAAACATTAAAGTTTTGTTTTTATAATGTTTTTTGTTTTCATAATGTTTTTTGAACATTAAAACATGTCAACATATTCTGTTACACCAAATACACAAAATAATGATCTTTAAAAAAGCATCATATGACCCCTTTAATGCCTCTTTCTAATTCTAGGCGTTTTCCTTTTTCCTCTTCAGGCTGCAGCATATTCGAGAACTGCAAGCGCTGTAACAATGGCACATGGGGCCCAAGGGATGATTTCTTTGTAAAAGGGAAGTACTGTGCAGAGTGTCGCCCAGGCTGGTCTGGTGGGGACTGTTTAAGTAAGTTCCTTACACTGCAGTTTTTGTGTATTCAAAGTAATGATATATTTAAGATACCTTGCTCTGGGAATGTCTTTCTCAAGTGAGTGACATCGGAATTAGTGCTCTGCATTTATCCCATCCAAAGTGCACACACACAGCAGTGAACACACACTGGGTGGGCAGCCCTTTTTTGCTGCGGCGCCCGGGGAGCTGTTGGGGGTTCAGTGCCTTGCTCAAGGGCACCTCAGTCATGGTATTGAAGGTGGAAGAGAGCGCTGTACATTCACTCCCCCCACCTACAATCCCTGCCGGTACGAGACTCAAACCCCGCAACCTCGGGTTACGAGTCCGACTCTCTAACCATTAGGCTACGACTTCCCCCACAAACTTCATTCTCTTGCAGTGTTTGTTTACTTTAATCATGATGCCATTTTGCTTTTTTCTATTAAAGATTAGCCAGCTTACCTGGATAAGCATCATTACTTTGAATAGGTTTACTCACATGCAATCTCACTGGCTGAGAAGGAAAAACACAATTATTCCTGTATCAATTTCATACAGTTATTCCTGTATCGGTCATGGGCCCTGTGTCTCACCAGGGATTCACTCCCCCCACCTACAATCCCTGCCGGTACGAGACTCAAACCCCGCAACCTTGGGTTACGAGTCCGACTCTCTAACCATTAGGCTACGACTTCCCCCACAAACTTCATTCTCTTGCAGTGTTTGTTTACTTTAATCATGATGCCACTTTGCTTTTTTCTATTAAAGATTAGCCAGCTTACCTGGATAAGCATCATTACTTTGAATAGTTTTACTCACATGCAATCTCACTGGCTGGGAAGTAAAAACACAATTATTCCTGTATCAATTTCATACAGTTATTCCTGTATCGGTCATGGGCCCTGTGTCTCACCAGGGGCCCGTTTTCATATGTCGCTTAATACATCTGAGATGATATGAAAGATTCCAGATCTTCTAATCATGATAACTGATCTCCGGGTAATTTTGTTCTTCAAATAAATTTGCGGATTTGATTAAAATATCTGGATTAAGTTGTCTGAGATTACTGCACCTTCTTGTGTTTCCCGAATAGGGCAGATGCATCGATACTTGAAAGTGCAGCGATTGGCTGGTGGCAAGACAGCAACTTAATGACATCATATAATTAAAAAAGACACCTGATGAAAAACTTGACCAATTTCTAGGCTTTTATAAGGAAACAGCCAAGTGAACAGAAATACATAAATGTTATAATAGATAAATTAAATGTGCACTGTTTTCAATTTAGGGATATTTTTTTACATGATTCCCACTTATTTATATTCAAAATTTCTAGTATTTGTACATGCTTTACATTGTTATTTTAATGTTGTAATTAACAACTCATCATGCAATTTTATCTTTGAAGCAGATATGTAACATGACCACATTAATTAAAGGGAAAGTTCACCCCAAAATGAAAATTATGTCATTGATTACTCACCCTCATGTCGTTCTAAACACGTAGGACCTCCGTTCATCTTCGGAACACAAATTAAGATATTTTTGATGCATTCTGAGAGCTCTCTGACCCTCCCATAGACAGCAATGTAATTACCACAATCAAGGTCCAGAAACGTAGCAAGGAGATTTGTAAAATAATCCATGTGACATCAGGGGTTCGACCGTAATTTTACGAAGCTATGAGAATACTTTTTGTACACAAATAATGTATTTGTGTACAAAAAGTAATCTCATAAATAGAGCTTCGTAAAATTGCGGTTGAACCCCTGATGTCACATGGATTATTTTACTGATCTCCTGTTACATTTCAGGACCTTGATCGTGGTAATTACATTAGGGTAAATTACAGCAGGGTACTCTTGTAATGAAGTACAATTTGTACATGGCTGGGACAGATTTTAAGTATTAATTCTGCTTAAAAACATGCAATCTAATCCTGTTTACATGAAATAAACCTGTTCCCGAGCAGGTTTAAGCATACGAACCTGTTGCTATGACAGCAAGTTCAGGATGAGTTTCGAAGAACCAAACAATCCAAGATCAGGCCAAATCGTCAACAATCAAATCTAGCTAACTGAGTTAGCGACATACGAAGAATGGGCCCCTGGTTGCCCGTTGATGGCAACATTGCTCAAAAAGTTGCCCCGTGTATCATCAAGCCTAAGAGTTTTCCTTCAATAAACACCTCATTTGATGCTTATTAATAGTAAGAAAGTCGTTTCTAGTAGTTGTTGTTCTACTTATGTACAGGTATTGGGTAGCGTTAACAGATCTACAGATGATGTGGTCATGCATTAATGTGCTTTATAAGTACTAATAAACAGCCAATATGCTAGTAATATGCATGTCAAACAACTAGTTAATAGTGAATAGTGTTCCCTAATCTAAAGTGTTAACATTGTTCCACATGAAGCAGCTTAAAGACTATTTCATACTGCACCGACAGAAGCTGTGCAACACCGATTAGCACGGTGTTGTTCCATAAGGCCATATGGAACGCTAATAGTGCCATAATTAATTCATATGATGCTTTCACTAACCATTTCAAAGAAGTCTTACTACAGGAGTGCTATCTGTGTCCGACCAGTTACTGCGGCTGCACCAAGGCACTTCTTCCATTAGCGACTACACACTGCTATTCAGAATGCTGACGACGACTAGTGGGTGGAATGAGGCAGCTCTACTTAGCGCATACCAGCAAGGATTGAATCCCCGTGTACAAGCTCAAATGGCTATTTATGATGATTCCGTTGGACTGGAAAGTTTCATGCAAAAAGTCAACCGAATTTCCCAGCATCTGGCCGCATGCCACGCCACCGAAGCCACCCACCAGTCTGTCACGCCCGGCATGGGTTCCCCAGTACCAGAGCCGATGCAAGTAGACACCTCCCGGCTCACCCCTTCTGAACGTGCTCACTGCCCCGCGGCAGGTCTGTGGCTTTACTGCGCTGCGGCGGATCATTACATCAGGACCTGCCCAGTCAGACCCCCACGTCCTGCGGTGAGTACCCTCCGACTAGACCCTGTCATTTCCATGCTATCAATGCTATTGGTACAACTACTTACCACAGACCTTTCTGTTTCAGTCCCTGACCTCGTCGACTCGGGCTCCTCAGGCAATTTCATATCCAAGGACCTATTGAATCGTCTCCATCTGCCCCGGAAACGTCATGCCCAGGAGTTCCGAGTCGAGACCATCCAGGGAAAACCGCTAGGACGTGGGTGGGTGAAATATCGAGCACCAACACTGAAGCTCAAGATTGGCACTCTACATGAGGAGGAAATCTCTTTTTTGGTACTGGAGGGACTCACCGTGGGTATCATCCTGGGACGCCCCTGGCTAGTTCTCCATTCTCCAGAGATCAGATGGGACACGTGTGAGGTGACTCGCTGGAGCGAGCACTGTCACCGCAACTGCCTCACGTCATTACCTACTCCACTCCCAGGATCACACTCAGTTCAAGTTGCATCCACCCTCGTCGAAAGCACCGAACCTTGGGAAAAGGTCACGGTCCCATCTGATTAATTGGCTTTCCAGGATGTTTTCAGTAAGCAGGCAGCCACCAAGTTACCACCTCATTGGCCATGGGACTGCGCCATCGACTTGCTGGAGTAAAACTCGCCAAGGGTAGAGTATACCCATTGTCCATCCCGGAGCGCAAGGCGATGGAGGAATACATCAAAGAGGCTCTTAACCAAGGATTCATCCGACCTTCAAATTCTCCAGCTGCTTCTAGTTTCTTCTTTGTGGGCAAGAAGGACGGGGGCTTGCGGCCTTGTATCGATTATCGAACTCTGAACTCCCATACAGTGAAACTGCCTTATCCAATTCCCCTGGTCCCGTCCGGCCTCGAGGAACTCCGTGGGGCCTCATATTCTCCAAGCTGGACCTGCGAAGCGTGTACAACCTCGTTCGAATCCGGGAGGGCGACGAGTGGAAGACGGCATTCATCACACCATCTGGCCACTATGAGTACCTTGTAATGCCATATGGGCTAGCTAATGCCCCGTCAGTCTTCCAGGGATTAATTTAACGAGGTGTTCCGGGAGTTCCTCCACCGGCGTTGGGGCTGTGCTGTCCCAACATTACGGTGAGCCTCCTCACCGCCAGCCTTGCGCATACTATTCTAAGAAACTGACCCCAGCGGAGCAGAATTACAACATCGGAAACCGGGAGTTGTTGGCTATCAAACTCGCCCTGGAAGAGTGGCGGCACTGGCTGGAGGGAGAAAATAATCTATTTACTGCAATTACCAACCACAAGAATCTTCGATACCTCAAAGAAGCGACGAAACTTAACCCTCGCCAAGCCCGCTGGACATTGTTCTTCACCAGGTTTCAGTTCACAATCACCTATCGTCCCGGGATTGTAACAATAAAGCCGACGCCCTCTCATGCATGCACTCTCCAGACACACCTTCCGATCCTGAGCCCATTCTCTCTCCAGCCCTGATTGTAAGCCCCATTTAATGGAACATCGACGATGACATTCGAGCTGCCACTCTTACCGAACCTGCTCCACCGGTAGGCCCAGAAGGGAAAACGTATGTGCCCACTTCCCAACGACAATCCCTTCTGGGCTCAGTTCACAATGTACCAGGCTCTGGACACCCAGGCAGGCAACGGACCCTCTCGCTCCTCCAAGCTCGGTACTGGTGGCCCAGTATGACCCGTGATATCATCAGGTATGTCCGCAGTTGCTCAGTCTGTGCCATGTCCAAGACCCCTCGTCACCTCCCCGTAGGCAAGCTAGTGCCCCTGCCGATCCCCCATCGACCCTGGTCTCACCTGGGAATTGATTTTGTGACTGACTTACCCAACTCAGACAGTTATACCTGCATCTTGGTGGTCGTAGATCGTTTTTCCAAAGCCTGTAAGCTAATCCCCCTCAAAGGACTTCCAACCGCTCTCGACACTGCAGAAAGTTTGTTCACACACGTCTTCAGAAACTTTGGAGTCCCCAAGGATGTAGTCTCCGACAGGGGACCTCAGTTTATCTCCCACGTTTGGAGGGCTTTCTTCTGGCTACTAGGGGTCACGGTCAACTTATCCTCCGGCTACCATCCCCAGACAAACGGCCAGACTGAGCGGAAGATCCAGGAACTCGGACGTTACCTCCGGGCATACTGTCACGACGACCAACACAGCTGGAGCCGTTTCCTTCCTTGGGCCGAGTATGCACAGAATTCCCTGAGACAGACCACTACCGGCGTCACGCCGTTTCAGTGCATACTCGGTTACCAGCCCCCGCTCTTCTCATGGACAGGAGAACCGTCAAAGGTTCCAGCTGTAGACCACTGGTTCCGAGTGAGCGAGAGAGTGTGGGACTCAGCTCACCTCCACCTCCAACGTGCAGTGCGGAGGCATAAGGCCTTCACAGATGCTCGGCGTACTTCCACTCCCACTTACCATCCAGGAGAAAAAGTATGGCTGTCCACCCGGGATCTGCGCCTCCGCCTGCCCTGTAAGAAGCTGAGTCCCCGCTACATTGGTCCGTTTCCGATACAGAGGCAGATCAACGAGGTCACATATGAACTCCAACTCCCACCCAGGTACCGAATTCACCCCACTTTCCATGTTTCACTCATTAAACCTCCCTCTCCCTCTGCTCCAGGACCCACCGAACCCGACGAACCTCCTCCTCCAGAAATCCTTGACCAGCCGTCCATCTACCTGGTCCGAGACATCCTGGACTCATGGCAACGGGGTGGTCGGCTGGAATATTTGGTCGACTGGGATGGTTATGGACCGGAGGAACGTTCCTGGGTGGCCAGGGATGACATTCTGGACCCTTTGCTACTAGAGGACTTCCATCGCACCCATCCTGGTCGCTCCTCACCCAGAAGCCGTGGCCGCCCCTGGAGGAGGGGGTAATGTCAGGGATTCATCACAGTCACTTCAGTCACCATCCAGGATAATCACCCGATCACAGTCACCTGAGTTCTGATCACCCGCACCTGCTGTCACCAATCAAGCCACACTACAAATACACACACATCACAGTCACTCACTGTCTGGTCTACCATTCACTCCTATGGACTGTTCTGCACTCTCTCAGCTGAACTCACCCAGAAAGACTTACCTGCTGTCTCTCCCGCGATTCTCCAACGACTCCTTGGAAACTGTTCCACGATCTCCAACAAACCTGCCAAAGATACAAACCATCAGAACTCCGATAAGAACCCCAGAATCATTCACTGTGCTGACACTCACCTGCATTTACCTCCCCCGTTCCATTCCTCTGCATATCCTGTCAATAAACCCTCCTGTTTAGCACTTACCTGTTGTTTCCGGCCTTGCTTTGTGACAGCACTGTAGACTATATGATAATGTTTGTAATAAATTATGAGCTTCAGAGACCGCAGATGAAACGCGGTCATGTTATCTTATTTTTGGAGCCTGCTGTTTTGGAACGCAGTTCTGGGAGTTTTTATAATGAAGCACTTTGACGAGACTTTGCGAAAGCATTTTAGAATGACAAAACTAGCATTTCAGATGCTGTGCAAAGAGATCGGTCCGCTGGTTGGTCCAGTTATGCTGTCCCATCGAGAAGTCACATGTCTTTTTTGATGCGCAATTGCACATTAAGGAATTTATTCTGTAAAAGTGTTTCCATCATAATTGCTGCGTATGTTTTCTTACAGATAAGGATTTTATCCTACTTAGTTGGGTGCATAAGTATTTGTATGCAAATTTTTTGAATTTATGCCCGTCTTAGCATTTCTATCAGAAAGACTTGGAGAGAAGGTAAACGTTTACATGTTATTTATTCTGTAAAGTGTTAACGGATGGTGGTGAGTGAGTTACAATAATTAGTGAATAGTTGTATAGAAAAATTATTTTGGCGTAGGCCCCATCCTTTGTCCAAATCCTGGGGACACAGATTTGGCTGATCCTGCCTTAAAGGGGTCATATAATAGCTGATCCGTGCTGGTTGCTGAGGAAATACTACAACTTTGCGCTGTGGATCGCCGGATCGGCTTTCACCGTGGACGAAGCGGAGTCCAGCCCGGGTTCGTCACATGTGGTTGCCGCAAGCCCTCTGGACACTCCTTCGTCGAATCCGCCGGCTGCGCCGTTCTCAAGCACGCCGCCTCTGCTCACTCTAGCCACCGGCCGTTCCTCACTCTAGCCCCCGGCCTCTGCTCACTCTAGGCCATCGCCGCCGTGTGTGATGCTGCGTTTCGTTGTGAAAGCAAAACTATTTTTTTTGGCCTTCCAAAAATGGACACGACTAGAAATCAGTGGTTAAGTTGTATTTACAACACTGTTCCAGAACACTTCAATCCAAATATTCAGATGTGTGCAGCACATTTTATGGAGGACCGTTTCCTGATCCTGTTAGAGTAGACTACAATGCCGGCTGTTCTGACTCAGAGACTGTAAGTACGTTTTTTATATTTAAAGAGTTTTTATATTTTATATTGTTTATATTTAAAGCAAGTTTTTTGGGCAGTGTAGAGTAGGGCTTGTTGTTTGTCATTTCTCTGATCACAAATGCAGACATGGTTTTATGTTTACGCGGCGCGATGCAACGCAACGCGTAAAAAGACAGTATAAATCATTATAATCCATAATTATGTCCCCACTGGATGCAATGAATGCCTCGTTTATAATGGGTTTTCATGCTTTTGAATCATCGCTCCGACCTGACAGGCATCATCACAGTATGGTGAGGGGCGTAACATTTCCGTCACATGCTTGAGGTATTCGTCCAATCATAACGCACTGGATAGCTGGCCAATCACAGCACACCTTGCTTTTCAGACCGATGAGCTTTGTAAAAATCGGCGCGTTTCAGAAAGGCGGGGCACAGAGGAGAAACAATAATTTACAGCATGTGGAAAATAATGTGTTCTTTGAACCTTAAACTGCATAAACACATTTCATTACACCAAATACACAAAATAATGTTCTTTTTAGCAACATCATATGACCTCTTTAAGATGAAGGCAGGGGAGGAGTCTACCCCCAAAAAGAAGTGTGAATTGATACACATCAGTTGAGGCTTTTCTTTATTATCAATTATACATTTCAAATATTAAAGACAAGTAAACAGTCAGTAATAAAATAGGAACAAACTAATTAATTAGAAATAGCATAAATACAACTGAACCAAATTTCAGATACAGAAATTTTAATTAAAAGTTGAAAACACTGCATTTTTCTTTTCATAAATAAAATATAGATTATTCATTAAAGTTATTAAATATATTCAGTCAAGATCAGTGAATAATTTTCTTTTGTTCTTTGATTAACATTAATGACAGGCAGCGTGTTTATTAGGCTGCTGTCTCTTTAACACCGATCGCGTGCAGATCTAAATATACTGTACATGTGTGTTTTCTTTCTCATCTGTTTATGTTCACTTAAGACAAAAAAACAACTGTATTTATGATTATATACTGATGTAATTTTTTCTGTCAGTTCTGGCAAAGAACAACCTTTTCTGCAGTGGAAATGCACGGAACGGTTGGAGAACAGACACAGGCTGGGAAGCGACACGTCCGAGACCACTATTCTCTGTGCTCGCACTCACGCTTCAGACGTGTGTGCTGCACGCAAACAAGGCGCAAGTCCTTACCGTTCCTGCACTTAAGTCGTTTTTAAATCACATTAAAATGCGAATGCAGGAATCATTAAGGAGAATCAAAATGCACAAGTCTTATCGAATACCCGGTTCTTGGAAATTTGGAACCGGATCTAAAATGGAACCAGTTTTCGATACCCAACCCTACAGAAGACCAGACCTAGAAAGATGAACTGGGCTGAAGACCAACTGTGGTGCCTGCGGTAGGGTGGTCGGCCTTTGCGAAGGTATGTGGAGGAATTCTTTGAGCTTTCCCATTGAGTGAGCTGGCAGGATGCTTCACTCAGTGCTTGTTTTCAGATGGGTCTGGATGAGGAATCTATTCGCTGAAGTCTTCCTGCATGTGATTTCTCTTTGGTCGAGTTAATTCATCTCAAATTTTGAGGTAGAAGTTAAAGAAAATGTGAGCCATCCTCATCTAGCCCCCTCTGAAGCACACTTAGCCTCTGCAGCTCATCCAACACCGGGACCCTCCACATGCCTAACCAATGGTTCTGGCCACCCATCTCCTCCCGTGTTTCCTCGAGCAGTCAAATGGACATCTAGTAGCGCTGACCTGGGGGATAAAGTTGAGGACCCAGCATTTCAGTCTGTCAGGTCAGCACTGAAATCCACATCCCTTCCTCTGTCTCCAGTTCCGCAATCCATTCCAGTCTTCAGCCCAGAAAAAATGGAGCCCATGGCTTCATACCCACGACTGCTGCCCGCAACACTCTCAAGTCCGCCGGCCACTTCACTCCCAAACCCTATGATAGCTTCAGCATTATCTTTAACCTCAGCCCAAAAGAGGAGAATGAGGAAGAAGAGACTACTCGAAGAAGATGACACTGAGGCTCTAGCCCCTGACCAATGCCCAGTGCAGGCTCTAGCCCCTGACCAAAGTCCAGTGCAGGCTCTAGCCCCTGACCAATGTCCAGTGCAGGCTCTAGGCCCTGACCAAAGTCCAATGCAGGCTCTAGCCCCTGACCAGAGTCCAGAGATTGCTCTAGCCCCTGACCAGAGTCCAGAGATGGCTCTAGCACCTGACCAGAGTTGAGAGTTGAGCTCAGAGAGTGCTTCTGTTCCCACATCTAGCCCAGAGAGTGCTTCCGTTACCACGTCAAGCCCAGAGAGTGGGTTGCTGTTTCCGCATCTGGCCCAGGGAGGGCCTCAGATCCCAAGTCTAGCCCAGAGAGGGCTCCTGTTCCCATGTCAGGCCCAGAGAGAGTTTCTGCTCCCGCTTCTATCCCAGAGAGGGCTTCTGTTCCCAAGTCCTGCCCAGAGAGGGCTTCTGTTCCCGAGTTCAGTCCAGAGATGGCTCCTGTCCCCGATCACCGACCTAAAATTACTCCGCTGCACATGTTCCATCAAGAGATGGATTTGGCCCCAGAGCCTGTTGCAGCCGAAGGACCCAAGACTTTCCCCAAGATAATGAGGCAGGGGGGGCTATACGTCTCCATAGAGGCAGAGTCATGTTCCGAGGCCAAGGCCACAGAGTCCGCACTGCCATGGCTCCCTGAACTGCCTGATCCGCCATGGCACCCTGAACTAGCTGCTCCGCCATCGCTCCCTGAACTGCCTGCTCTGCCATGGCACCATGAACTAGCTGCTCCGCCATGGCTCCCTGAACTGCCTGCTCCGCCATGGTCCCAGTCACCAGCATTCTAATCACCCGCACCTGTTGCTGCCAAACAACACTCCCATATAGCCACTCGCATTCCCCAGTATCGGTGTCTGGTCTCAAGGTTACTACCTGCAACACTTACCTGACTCCTACTACCTACCTGTGTTCCCCTCAGTGCTCTCCTGTGCTCCTGCATTCCCCTTGCTCTGTTGTCACCTGGAAAGGAAAAGTAAAAGGACTCAAGTTACTAACCCAGCTAAGTTCTATTCCCAACTTCTCTGAACTGTGGATGCTTATCTTCCTTCGCCATCTCGATCCTCTGCTCACCTTCAAATAAAGCCTGTTGTTATTTACTACTTACCTGAGTGTTCCCCGTGTGTTGCTGACACAATGTAGCTAGTAGGACACTTTTTAAACATGGAATTTACTTATTTGTTTATTCTTCTGGCCTCACAGCAATTCTAGTACTTTCATGATACACTCACCGGCTACACGCAGCAGTATCCATAGAAATTCAGATTCCGTTATTAGCAAATTATTAATAGCAGTATGCATAGCAAATCAAATAAAGTTTTAGTGGAGGCAGCAGTTGTAGACTGTAGTTGCTGAAATTTCAGTGACTTAGCATGGATGGTACGTGAACTCTTCAAAGCAAATAGGTATTATTTGCGTTTTGTTTATTTATAAAAGGGGCTTATAGCAATTTTAAGTACTGTAGTTGTAGCAGCAGAATTTGTAGCTATTCAGATTGCATGTAGCAAATTTTAATAGCAGCAGTATGCATAGCAAATCAGCTCCAATGTTAGAAATAATATTAGCAGCAGCATGCTTAGCAAGTCAAATTATTATTGTTGTTAATATAGCAGTGGCAGCAAAAATTACTTTACTTGCATGACATTTCAGTTATAATGCTTAGATGGTAAGTGAACTCTAAATGACACAGGAATTGTATTACTTTTCCCTATTCAAAATGGCTTACAGCAGATTTTGTAAACTCTTCAAAGTGGAATAGGCATTATTTGATTGTGTTAGCTTATTTAATAAAGGGGCTTAAAGAAATTCTTAGTACTTTGTGCAGCTGTAGATGCAGTATGCATAGCTATTCAGATCACATTTAGTGAATTTTAATAGCAGCAACCTGCATAGCAAATTCAGATGCAATGTTAAAAATAATATTAGCAGCAGTCTGTATAGCAAACCAATTATTATGTTGTTAATTTATCAGCAGCAGTAGGAAGTACTTTAGTTGCATGCCATTTTAGTGATAAGATAACAAATGGATGGTAAGCGAACTCTTTAGGTGAAATAGGCATTTTTAGGCATTTTATTACTTTTGCTTCTTCATCAAGGCTTACAGCAGATTTCATGAAATGTTCAAAGGAAAATAAGCTATATTTGATTGTGTTTGTTTATAAGAGAGCTATAGCAATTCTAAGTAATTTTGTGCAGTTGTAGCAGCAGGATGCATAGCTATTCAGATCGTAATGTTAGCAAATTTTATAACATGCATAGCAAATTCACTTGCAAGATTAGAAATAATATTAGCAGCAACATGAAAATAGCAAGTCAAGTTATTATTGTTGCTAATATAGCAGCGGCAGCAGAAAGTGCTTTAGTTGCATGAAATTTCAGTGATAACTCATGGATGGTAAATTAACTCTTTAAAGTGCAATAGGTATTATATTACTTTTGCTTATCCAATAGTGCTTACAGCAGGTTTCGTGCAGCAGCAGTATATTATCCTTAGCAAATTCTGATTTAAATATTATAACCACAGCAGCTCACACAGTATATTTATACTACAACATTGCGAATATCATTAATAGCATGTGTTACAACTCAGTATTGAAATGTTAGTAAATATTCAAGATAATATTATATTTTGATATATTTTGATATATTATATTCAATAATCATGAGCTGCAGTAGCAGAAGTAAATCAGTAGTTGCGTAAGGGTACAGTGAAAAGCTTGCTGGTAGTGATCACGGTGCCACGCTGTAACAGGCTGCATTCGCGGACAAATTCAGTGCGATCGCACAAATTCAGTGGTCTTTCGTATCAGATAAAGTGCAAGCACTTTAACTATGTCAGAAATAGAACAGGGCCTTGGTTACCGTTGGGAATTGTTGCGTAGGCCATATCACACCGCATACATTGCAGACAGCTTCACCCATCGTAATGGGTTCTATTGATTTTGCCATGCTGTGCAACTTGCATCTGGTATAGGCACTGAGTTAGTGTAAAAATATACATTTGCCTAGCTACCTATGTCTAATTAATGGAGCTTACAGCAGTTCAGTTTCTTTGTGCATTAGCAGCAGCTTACATAGGCATTCAGTCATCGAGAATATTAATTTTCTCAGCAGCAGCATGCATACCATTTATATGTTGCAAATTTTAATTTGGTCAATTTATATAAACAGCAGTAGTATGTACAGTAAAATCAGATGGCAATGCGGCAATAAAATTACAGCATAGTAGCATGTAAAGCAGACACTGCATTAAAATAAAGTCACTGCAATATCTTGCATCTTGGCCATACATTTAGCTAATGATTTGATCATACATGCAAACATTATTGTTCTTAATATACATACAAATATTTTAAACAATCAAAATAAGTGAGAAGCTGCTTTTTAGTCAGAATTAGAATCTACAACTACAGCAATAACCAACAGCAGCAATTCAGCAGCAGCAGCGTAGCAGATCTATTCTGCCAAGACCAAATACATTAACACTGTCATGTCCATTACCAAGCTAAAATCTTCAGAGAGTTGTCATGATAGAAATAACTACGTACAACTTGAATAAAGTTGAGACGATAACCAGCAGTTATGACTAGTAACCTTATGACTATAACTAGCCTCTATAGTTAATGCAACTGCATACAACTTAACTAACACAGTGTGACTGTGGAGAGGGTGAGCAGCACCAAGTTCCTGGGTGTCAGAATCAGTCTGAATAAGCTCTTTTGCACTACAAATCATTTTTTTTGCACTACAATCATTATAGCTGCACTGTTGTTTACTTTACTGGTTTGCACTCTATCTGCCATATGCCTTGTGCTTTATATATATTTTTTTTACATTTTACCTTATTTGTATATTTGTATAGTTGTATTTTGTATTTTGTATTTAATCTGTATCTATCTGTATTTATGTTATCTGTATACATCAAGGGTCTGAGAGTAACGCAATTTCAATTATCTGTGTGTATGTGCTGTACATGTGGAAGAATTGACAAAAAAGCAGCCTTGACTTGACTAAAGTAGGGCTGGTAAACAATTCATTTTTAATCTAATTAATTACATGATGTGGCGATTAATTAATCGAATTAATCACAAATTAATCACACATCAATTTTGGCTGAGAAATTACTCCCAAAAGATAATTTAAAGTCATTGCTGTGTAAAGCATCAAACAGACATTACAAAAAGTAGCTTCAACAAGAAATATTTTGTTTGATCAAATTTATTACATACACTCTTTTGGACCATGAGGGTGTTCAAATTATGACACAATTGTCATTTTTGGGTGGGTGAACTATACCTTTAATAATTTATTTTATTAATTTTATTATTATTACTATGGAAATATTAAATTATTTCTTTAATGAAATTATACTCTAAATAATAAACTAAAACTGCCAGTAGGTGGTGGTAAATGTCTTAATGATTAAGTCATTGAGTCATTTATTCATTCATTTGATTCGTTCAAATGGCTGATTCATTCAGGAGTGAAGTATATATGTTCTTTATGAATGGTTCATTGAATCATTAGGCTTGTTCGATCTGTATGTGACATCAAAGTACCGCGAGAGCGATTAGAGAGCAGACGACTCTGCATGCTTTTGAATCACTCTCGCGGTACTGTGCAGTGCCGCTTCAAATCCAACGCTCCTAATGGTTCACCCAATTCATTCAAAACGTGCATTAAGAAATGAAATGCCGCTGTGTGTTGCTTAGAGATGAACAGTTCTGCTTTGTCTTTATAATTTTGTTGGCAAAATTGAACAAAACAGACAACATTGTGTCTAAAATAACACAATATTAACTTCCTCCTTACTGAACTGTTTAAGATGTATAAGATCAGTTTCACATTTGCACTCGTGTGATATTGCACTTAGCCTATTGCTCATTTAATATTGCTTGACTATATGATGTAAATATGAGACAAAAACTCAAATGGGCATTTTTGCCCCATATCTTGAATTTTAGGGACATTCTAACTACGTTCTCTAGGCTCCATCATGCAGTGAGTTGTTGCCCTGCCTCATATTTGTCATCAGTCAACTGTATGAAATGTCAGATGACCCACGTAGATCTGGGGCGGGGCAAGTGCGTTAAATGCATTAATTTTAACACGTTATTTTTAATTAACGTGTTAAAAAAACTAATTTATTATTCTTATTATACTACTTATTCCTGGGTTTTATGGGTTAAGTTGTTGATTTAATTTTTAAACTTCGTTTTTTTTTTTATCATGGTATTGTGTTACTGTGAAGCACCTTGGTCAGCATTAATGTTGTTTAATGGTGTTATATAAATATAAATGACCTTGACCTTGACCAGAGTATGTCAGAATAAGATCAAACATACTTTATTCATCGGGTAATCAAGATAATTCAAAATCCAATTCAAACAATATAAAACATTGATCAATCATGTAAAACATTCAATAATACCAAAATTAGAGAATTTAGAAATGTTACCTGATAATGAGAGGTACACACAGCGATTGTGCAGGAGATCTGTCTACAGATTCCTTGAACCCTTTGCCACCTCTTAAATAGCCAGATAAACCCTGAAGTTACTAAATGGTGTAGTTTGTTTATTGCAGGGAATTTAGCATATCACCTTTGGGGTTGTGAGTGGCTTTGATTTCAGTGGGAAGATGCATCTCATAAATTTTTATGAGGTAATTTTTGTGAAAGGCCTGGGAGAAGTCTGTTTCTAGTATTTTTAGTTTTGTATCTCAATGGTGGTTAATCCTAACAGAATAAGACCCTTTTACCAGACACACTTGAGACCTTTCAAGTGACACCAAACATGAATTGTTACATTCTTGTAAACACTGATTAAAATTAAGGATTTTTGGTGATCTCTGTAGTGTCCTGGGAAAGGAGGGGGAGAAATAGTTAAGGAAGTTTATTTAATCCTTTACCATCTCTGAGTATCAACAGCTCCTTTGAATCACATTCAGCCACTATTACCCACCCTCTAAAAATCCATTTTATAGTTGTTTATCGACCCCCAGGACCACTAGGTAACTTTGTGGAAGAATTAGATGTGCTGCTCTCAAACTTTCCTGAGGATGGTACTCCCCTAGTTATGCTTGGAGACTTCAACATCCACCTAGATAAACCTCAGGCTGCAGACTTCCACACTCTGCTTGCTTCTTTTGATCTCAAGCGAGTATTAACTACGGCTACTCACAAATCAGGCAACCAACTGGACCTTATTTACACATGACACTGCTCCACTGACCATGTGCTTGTTACTCCACTGCACACCTCGGATCACTTCCTCCTCACTCTTAACCTCAACATGGTTCCTGACACAACACATACCCCTCCACATGTCACTTTTCGATGTAACCATGAGCCTCTCACCCTCCCGGCTATCTGCTATGGTTTCAACTTTGCTTCCTTTCCCTGAACAGTTATCATCTTTTGATGTTAACCGTGCTACTGATACTTTCTGCTCCACTCTTACATCTTGTTTAGACACCGTCTGCCCCTTGTCTTCCAGGTCAGCTCGTTCCACCTCTTCTGCCCCTTGGCTATCTGATGTTCTCTGTGAGTATCATTCTAAGCTCAAAGCTGCAGAAAGAGTATGGCGCAAATCACAAAATACTACTGACCTTAATGTATATTGATCACTTCTCTCTTTATTCTCTGCTAATGCTTCCACTGCTAAAAGGACATACTATCACAACTAAATTAACAATTTGCCTAATTCTGATTAGATGGTGAAGTGTCCAAGTCGCAACATCTAGCTACTGGGGTGCCTCAGGGCTCAGTACTTGGACCACTTCTCTTCTCTGTCTACATGGCATCACTAGGTTCTCTCATTCAGAAACATGGCTTTTCATATCACTGCTATGCTGATGACACTCAGCTCTACCTCTCATTCCATCCTGATGATCCAACGATAACTGCTCACATCTCAGCATGTCTAACAGACATTTCTTTTTGAATGACGGACCATTACCTTCAACTCAACCTGGCTAAGACAGAACTGCTTGTGGTTTCAACAAACCCATCACTTTATCAAAATTTCACCATCCAGTTAGGCTCATCAACCATAACTCCTTCAAAAACAGCTAGAAACCTTGGAGTTGTGATTGATGATAAGCTGAATTTCTCAGACCACATTGCTAAAACTGCCCGGTCCTGCAGAGTTGCTTTATACAACATTAGGAAGATCCAGCCCTTTCTTTCAGAACACACAACACAACTCCTTGTTCAAGCTCTTGTTCTATCCAGGCTGGACTATTGCAATGCTCTCTTGGCAGGTCTTCCAGCCACTTCTATCAAATCTCTACAATTAATTAAAAATGCCGCTGCAAGATTAATCTTTAATGAGCCGAAAAGAACGCATGTCACACCTCTGTTCATCAATTTGCACTGGCTACCAGTAGCAGTTCGCATTAAACTCAAGGCATTAATGTTTGCCTACAAAACCACCACTGGCTCTGCACCCATTTACCTAAATTCATTAGTTCAGAGTTATGTGCCATCTAAAACCTTGCGTTCTGCAAGTGAACGGCCCAAATCAATCCGAGCAGCTGAGTCCTTAACCATCTTCAAGAATCGACTAAAACACGTCTGTTCCACCTTTATTTGACCCTCTAACTCTAACACTTTCTATTCTATATTAATTCTACTTTATCTATATTTATCTTCTTTTTTTAAATTTCTATTTAAAAACAACAACAACAAAAAAACAAACAAACACTAGCTTTCTATTTTTTCTATTCTATCTACTTGTTTTTCTTTGTGTGTGTGTGTGTGTATGTGTGTGTATATAATATATACTGTATATATACATATATAAACCTTGCTACGTGTACTGCATTAGGCTAACCGAGACTTGTCATTTGCACTTATATATTGTAAACAACAACAACAAAAAAACAAACAAACACTAGCTTTCTATTTTTTCTATTCTATCTACTTGTTTTTCTTTGTGTGTGTGTGTGTGTGTATGTGTGTGTATATAATATATACTGTATATATACATATATAAACCTTGCTACGTGTACTGCATTAGGCTAACCGAGACTTGTCATTTGCACTTATATATTGTTGCTCTTTTGTTAGTTTTGACTGCTTTTATTGTCCTCATTTGTAAGACGCTTTGGATAAAAGCGTCTGCTAAATGACTAAATGTAAAATGTAAATGTAATGGAAGTTGATGTGGAGAATCCACTGAAAGGTGTGAGCCTTCTGTCTGCCTCAGTGTGGTGTGTTGTTTTGAATGAGAATGTTTGGTTCGTGAAACCCAAATGTTGATTTTCATAAGAGTTCTTAATTTTCTCAGACTGTGGCCTTTTCCTAAGGTCCAGACATTTGACATCAGCCTTACAGCAGTTCGCTAAATATCACTTACTACTGTTCTTCCTGCTTACTTGTCTGACAATGACTAAATATCAGATATTGTTAAACGCATGTAATGTTGTTGTTCCTGGACAGAGCACAATACGAGTATGGTATTTGCTTTTAATGCATTTGACAGCAACTTTACTGACTTTGTCTGCTTTTTTAGCATGTGGAGGAGTGATTCATAAGAGGCAAGGTCACCTGGTTCTTGAGAGTTACCCAAACAATGCCCACTGCGAGTGGACACTAAAAGTAGCACATTAGATAAACTGGGACATTCCAAAGACTTCTAGTCTCTATGTATATATGAAGAGTTCAGATGCAAAAGCCGCTAAGTGCCGTTTGAAATTTTCTTCTAAAATTAGCATTTTTATCAGGCTCCTATGTGTAGGTTTAGTAATTTCACTTTAATGGCAATGAATAGGTTCGTTTCATTGCCATTTAAGTGAAATAATTGAGCATAAACATATGGAGCCTGAGAAAAATGCTAATTTTAGAAGAATATTTCAAACATCACTTAGAGGCTTTTGCATCTGAACTCTCCACTTACAAATGAAAATGCCCCCAAAAAGGAGACATGTTAGATTTAGCTCATTCCTGGGTACACATTTGTCCCCAAAATATGTTTAAGTAGGTAAACACACAAAGACACAGACACATACGTTTGTTTCTGTGAATTGTGGGGACTTTCCATAGACTTCTATTACTTTTATACTGACCAAATGATATTTTCTATCCCCTAACCCTAAACTTACCTCTTACAGAAAACGTGTTTGCATTGTTACACTTTCATTCACTTTCAACTTCATTTACTATTTTTTATATATATTTTTCCCTCGTGGGGACCATATGTTGGTCCCCACAATGTCAAGAATGTCAGGTTTTACTATCCAATGTAGCATAAACAAGTACACACATGGGTGACATTGGGGGGGAGAAGGGGGCAATTGCCCCCCACCCCATATTGTTAGCCATGGAATCCTCAATGTCAGCCCCACTGCAATTGGAGTGGTTAGCCAAGCCCAGGCCCGGTTGTACAGGGGTACTAGACAGTGCTAAATACCCTCAAACAAAAGCAAAAGCAATTACAGATCTGGCAAACTATCCCATATGTTTTTGCGGCATTGAGCAATGTAGCCAATCATAGTTAGTTCAGTGACGGTGTCTTTCCAAAGTCATCAGCAGACTACTAGTGCTGAGTCTAATGATGGTATGACATGGGGAGTTGATCTTAGTGCTGCAGCAGTGGAAGGTGAGGAGCAGTTGACATTGCTCCAGGATTTGTTGAAGAGAAATGCTGATGTCTTCTCCAAACACTCCATGGACTATGGACATACCACCACTCTGCAACATGAGATACCATTGGTAGACCCAAAACCTTTCCGCCTCCCTTATCGAAAAATACCCCCGTCTCAGTACCAGGAGGTACGGAAGGCCATTTCACAGATGGAAGAAGCTGGAATCATTCATCCAAGCAAAAGCCCATATGCATCCCCGATCGTTGTTGTCTCAAAAAAAGATGGCTCCATGAGGATCTGCGTGGACTACAGGAAACTGAATTCGTGCAGTACCAGAGATGCTTTTCCTCTACCAAGAATAGAGGAAGCATTGGAGGCATTGGGACAGGCAAGGTTCTTCTCGACTCTAGATCTTACATCTGGCTATTGGCAGGTTGAAGTGGCTGAACATGACAAGCACAAAACTGCGTTCAGTACACCAATGGGGTTATATGAGGCTGACAGGATGCCATTTGGCCTGCAGAATGCCCCATAGAATGCCCCATCAACCTTCCAAAGATGTTTTGGTGATTTGAATTTTGAGAGCCTCCTGATCTACCTTGACGATATAATTATCTTCTCTAGGACCTTTGAAGAGCACCTTGAGCGGATGGAGGTAGTGTTCAGCCGGCTCCGTAAACATGGTTTGAAGCTGAAGCCTCCAAAGTGCAGTCTGCTGAGGAAAGACGTCCAGTATCTGGGACACGTTGTGTCTGCAGAGGGTATTCATACGGATCCTGAGAAGATAAGTAGAGTAAGGGACTGGAAGCGACCGTCGAATGTGAAGGAAGTGCTGGGGTTTGTGGGTTTTGCAGGGTACTACAGGCGGTTCATCAAGGGATACGCAACATTAGTGGCACCCCTGTATAGACTTACCTCTGGTGACCCAAAGAAGAAGAAAAGAGGAGTGAAAGGAACTTCTGGACCTGTAAAGCCGTTTGAGTGGTCAGATGAGTGCGAGAAAGCGTTTGAAGCATTGAAAGAGAGATTAATTACAGCACCAGTTCTGGGCTACCCCAACTACAGTTTACCGTTTGTACTGCAAACTGACGCTTCCGGTGAGGGTCTTGGGGCGGTCCTTGCGCAAGTTCAAGATGGTGTGGAAAAGGTGATTGCTTACGCAAGCAGAGGTTTGAGACCTCCTGAAACCCGCTATCACAAGTTAAGAGTTTTTAGCTCTAAAGTGGGCGGTTACAGAAAAGTTCTATGACCACCTCTACGGGCATAAGTTTTCTGTGCTGACTGATAACAATCCTCTTAAATATGTGATGAGCAGTGCAAAGTTGGATGCCACAGGTCAACGCTGGGCATCACAACTTGCTATGTTTGACTTTTACATTGAGTACAGGCGAGGGAAGTCTAACGCTAATGCCGATGCACTCTCAAGGATGTCAAGGCAAGAGGTTACAGAAACTCTTCAGTCATGCCGACAGTTGATTTCCTCCACTCAGCAAGTCCAGTCCTGCGGAAATGACACAGGGGGAAATGAAGCAGATGTTAGTGAGCAAATGGAGAGAACTGTTGTATGCAAAGAGGGAGAGTTTATGGACAGTGTTGACAAGCCAGCTGATCCATTTGATGGAGCGGGAACTGATGCACTGCCTGTAATGACAAAATTAGAGATTAGAGGATGTCAAAAAGAGGACCCTGTCATTGGGCCTGTCCTGCACTATAAAACACTTAACAGAGAGCCAAGACGTGGAGAAAGATTGGAGAAAGGGAAAGATGAGCTGCTTCTATTAAAAGAATGGAGGAGGCTGGTGGTCAAAGATGGGATTCTCTACAGGGAAAGGGTCATCCACCGCAATCTTCTGGCCCAGTGTATGTTTTTCCCGGTGGGTTCCAAGCACCTAGCTGGAGAAGAGTCTGACATGGAGGAAGTGTCTGGAATGGACTCAAGTGTTTCAGAGGGAGAAGAGGATGTAATGGAGGCAATTGAGAGTGGCATGATTACATTGTGTCCAAGTGGGGAATTGCCAGAAGTAGCGGGTGAAGAGTGTGAACAGGATGAAAGGCAGTTGAAAGAGACTGTGAATGAAAAGGAAAAGGATAAGGCGTAAACACTTTTGGAAGTCTCAAATCCTGACCCTCCAAAGAGAAGATATCCTGAGCGGAAAAAGCGCCCACCAAATCGACTCTCATTGGAGATTCATACCCTCCAAAGTGAAAGTGACAAGGAGAAGGTAGAGAGAGGAAGAAAAGTGTGGGAAAAGGCTAAAGCAAAGAAGAACTGCCTTAGCAACACACTTAGTCATACACACTCCCCACACATGCTTAAAAGGGAATCGTAATATTTAAATTGTTCAATTATTTTGGGGTTTATCCTAAATTAAGTGATGCCTGGGACGACATCATTTAAAGAGGGGATATATGTAGGGAAGATGTAATGTGTTCTCCTGGCCTTTGGGGGGAGCTGTGCGTTGTGTTCTCATTAGAGAAGTGAGCCCTTCTTTTCACTCACAGTTCTATTTCCTTTGTGAAAGGTAAGGCGGATTTATCAGTTTGCTCCACTACATCTATTAAATTGATCTAATTATATTAGCCATCCATGCTATTAGAAGAAATATATTGTTGATGATAGGTTGGATAATGTGTATCAGACATTATTTTTGATAGATTGTTTTGTATTTCTGATATTATTGCACGTTTCCTATGTTCCATGTGGCTGAGCATAATTTTCATGTATATTATGTTATGTTTAAGGTCTATTTGTGTATTTTATGGTCTAATTCACCTTAATTTGATTATTACATTATGCTATATATATAAAATCTGCAGTACATATATACATGCAAGGAATAAATTCTTTAAATCTATTTGATTTAGTTTACGGATAAACAAGGGGAAAACAGTGCGACACATAACATGTCCTATATACGCTGAGTTTCAGTTCATTTTTGTGACGCCTAATTTGTTCACAGAAAGGACACTCAAATGGCAGAAAGTGACATCATATTTGTTTTCTTTATTTTACAAAAGCACAATGTTTTGTTTTCATTGTGAGTGTACACAAATAAAAGCAGACCTTTATACAGTGATGCATTATTAATAAGATAATAAGTGTTTAAAGTTGATTATGCTGGTATAAGGAAACAGTTGAAGTGATCGCGCCGGCATACTCACACACACTCATACACAAATACACAAACACAACACATCAGTTCCAGCATTGCTAACGTGACAGCACAGTTGGTACTTTATCAAAATAAAATACAGTGAACCAAACATCAGCGCGCCCTGTGTCACCGTTGAAACACGACTGAAGTACAAAGTCTATAATTTACATAATAAATAATAGTTTAGCATTCAGATACGTTAAGCCAGGTTAAAGAGATGGGTCTTTAATCTATATTTAAAGTGTCTAATCTAGATAAAGTGTGTCTGCCTCCCGAACAGTGGGTAGATTGTTCCAGAGTTTCAGAATCAGAATCAGAATGAGCTTTATTGCCAGGTATGTTTACACATACGAGGAATTTGTTTTCGTGACAGAAGCTTCCACAGTGTAACAGAATGACAGTGACAGAACAAAAATAAAAACACAGATAATAAAAAATACAAATAAATAAAAAAAAGAGCAAGTAAATAAGGAATAAAAATATACAAATAGACAGTTGTATGTACAGGTATATTATGTGCAAATTGAAATGTAGACTGAGTATGTGTGTTAGATAAATAAGTGTATGAGTGAATAAATAGTGTGTGTTCCACAGTTATTGTCAAGTGTTCATGAGATAGATTGCCTGAGGGAAGAAACTGTTCCTGTGTCTGGCCATTCTGGTGCTCAGAGCTCTGTAGCGTCGACCAGATGGCAACAGTTCAAAGAGGGAGTGTGCTGGATGTGAGGGGTCCATAGTGATTTTGCCAGCCCTTTTGCTCACTCTGGATGAGTACAGGTCTTGGAGAGAAGGGAGGGTTGTACCAATGATTCGCTCAGCAGTCCGGACTATCCTCTGTAGTCTTCTGAGGTCAGATTTGGTAGCTGAGCTGAACCAGACAGTTATAGAAGTGCAGAGGACAGAGTCTATGTGAGTGTCCCACTTCACAGCTGCTCGACCTCCTGTCTGTAAGCAGACTCGTCACCGTCCTGATTGAGGCTGATGAGTGTGGTGTCATCTGCAAACTTCAGGAGCTTGACAGAGGGGTCTTTAGAGGTGCAGTTGTTGGTGTACAGGGAGAAGAGCAGTGGGGAGAGAACACAACCCTGAGGATCTCCAGTGCTGATTATACGGGTGCTGGATGTGTATTTTCCCAGCCTTACTAGCTGCTGCCTGTCTGTCATGATCCACTGAGAGACGGAGGTGGGCACGGAGAGCTGAGTTAGTTTGGGCAGGAGGAGGTTTGGGATGACGGTGTTAAAGGCCAAGCTGAAGTCCATGAACAGGATCCTCACATAAGTCCCTGGTCTGTCTAGATGTTGCAGAACATAATGCAGTCCCATGTTGACTGCATCGTCCACAGACCTGTTTGCTCTGTAGGCAAACTGAAGAGGAATTTCATTTAGTAAGGTTTTGGCTGGTTTTGTCTTGATATTCTATGTTTATCTCCAGTACAATTCTTATGAAGTACGTATGAACATTCAAGAAGTCTGGCAATAGTTCATTACTGGCCTGTTGCAAGGGAAATAAATGCATGTCAGTGTTTCAGAGTCAGGAAAATATTACCTCTTCATGCTGGAGGAAAACATAGACCTGAAAACCTGAATTTGGATTAATAAAAGACAGGGACTATTAATCTGTATTTTATGTTTACATGCTACCAATGAAAAGTCTAAGAAAAATTATAATATCCTTTAATTGGAAATAAAATATTTATGGCAGTCAATAAAATGGTCAGATACTTCTGTTTGAGGGAGTTCACCAAGAATGAATTGTGCCACTGACCGCACAGTTTATTTATATGTGCTCTATATTATTCTTTCTTAAAGGGGTCATTGGATTCAAAATTCACTTTTAGATGTTGTTTGAACTGAAATGTGTGTTGGCAGTGTGTGTACACAACCACCCTATATGATACAAATCAATCCAGTGCTTTTTTTTTTTTTTTTTTAAATCTTGATAAATCCAAACCCCTTTCTCATATCAAGCCGATCTCAGATTCTTGGCAGAATGACGTAGTTCTGCACAGGCACCTCCCACGATTGTTGATTGACAGTGTCTTTGGCTTTATCACAGCTCTACCCTGAGTGAACTGTCATCAGTCCGCCATTGTTTCGACGCCAGAGCAGTTGTAGGATGTAATAATGTTTTGTTGTTGGATGTTATAATTAAGTGAAGTGACGTGACATGTGGCCAAGTATGGTGACCCATAGCAGGGGAGCAGTTGGGGGTTCGGTGCCTTGCTCAAGGGCACCTCAGTCGTGGTATTGAAGGTGGAAGAGAGCGCTGTACATTCACAATCCCTGCCGGTAAGAGACTCGAACCCACAACCTTTGGGTTACAAGTCTGACTCTCTAACCATTAGGCCACGACTTCCAGAACATAGCAGTCTTAATTTACTCCCGTCATCAGAGCCACTGAAGACACAGTTGATTACCTTTGTTTTTGAAGGGAATGCGCCCCCGATCTACCTAAATGCATCTATGTTCGCACAAATTATTCGTGATCCAGCTTCACCTACAGAAGAAATGCGAGTATACGTTTTTTGTTTTTTTTATGAATCGTTGCAAATCACCTTTCCTAATAATGTGCTAGTTAGCAAGTTTCACGATGAATGCAGCTAAAGTTTACAGTCTCTCAGAGAGCAGCTCGGAAGAGAGGGGTGGGGTAAGCAGAGCTCAATTGCATTTAAAGGAACATGCAACAAAGCAGATTGCTGTAAACAGAGCTGTTTTTGACGGGGTAAAAATGGTGTTGTTTTACAATACCATTGAGAAATTTTAACCAAAGTATGTTATAGACTTTTCATTAAGACCCTAAAGAATCATATCAAACTGTGGAAAATGGGCATCCGATGACCCCTTTAGAACTCTACAGTGCAAATTAACAATGTCAGTAGTCACACTGTCTAAAACCCTATAGAATCACATTAATCTATCGGCTGATGGTTCTAAAGCAGGGGTGCCCAAACTCAGTCCTGGAGGGCCGGTGTCCTGCAGAGTTTAGCTCCAACTTGCCTCAACACACCTGCCTGGAAGTTTCTAGTATGCATAGTAAGAGCTTGATTAGCTGGTTCAGGTGTGTCTAATTGGGGTTGGATCTAAACTCTGCAGGACATCGGCCCTCCAGGACCGAGTTTGGGCACCCCTGTTCTAAAGCAATAGCCTTAAAGAGCTACAGACTAGAATGGAATTACTTCACTGCAAGAATAATTTCACCCTCAGAATGGAGAATGTGTTTTTTTACAGCCAGCATTTCCAAGTGCAAAGACTGACAGTGTCATGTACCCCATTCTAGATGAGAATTTTGCTCAAATGCAACATTCTTTTAAAAATGCTGATGCAAAAACACATAGTGTCACAAGTAAAACGGGGAACGGTTTGTGATGACGATCATTTGTGATGATGATGTGAAGAATTCTTTAGCCAAAGCGGAATGTCTTACATGCTAACAGCAGCTTGTCTGTGGATAAAGTGGCAGTAGCAAATGTACTCTGTACTGGCTCTGCAGCAGCAACAGCAGGAAATATACATGAAATTATTCCGCTTTGAATTAATAGGATTTACAGATATTGTAATCGTTAATCGTATTTGTTGGTGATTTTAATATCAACTTACAGTAGGTGTCATGGTTTCTATTTGTTTGAACTTTCTGTTTGCACTATCTTCACAGCCTTGTTAGTTGTCATGGTTTTTGATTGGATTTCGTCATTCAGTTCAAGTCATTATCTTAGTTTGTTCTGTGTATTTAAGTTGCTGCCTGCCTGTTCATTGTTGGTCGGGTCTTGTAAGTCTATACCTCGTGTCACCAACCTGCCATTGTCTGGATTATTCCTGTTTGTGGATTAATAAAGCCTGTTTGCTCACAATCTCGTCTACATGTCTGTCCCTTGACTCAGAGTGTGACAGAAGACTCAACCAACAAGCGTGAATCTACCCCGTTCATTTTCCCGTTCTGTCAGTTTTTTTTTTTTTTTGGTTTCCATTACCATGGACCACTTTGGCGTGATGAGCCTGCTTTGCCTGGAGCCATTCCCTTGAAGAGCATTTGGAGGAGTTCCTTGGTCTCAACATCTGACCATCTTCTCGGACGACTGCCTGAGCACGTTCTTGCACATCGAACTGAACACCGCTTACACATGTGCAGTTGTCCAGGGAGAGCATTCAAGGGAGCTTCACGAACTACATGGAGTGAGCGATCCTCATATCATGCGATTCATCCATGACCGTCGGACCAGTGGATGATGACATCAGACCCAGAGCCCAGCCAAACATCACCCTGCTGTGCGGACCATCAGCCAGAATCCACCGCGACCAACGAGCCATCACCACTAGGAGTGGCCCCAGAGCTAGAGCCTCATCTGATGTCTGACCAGGTGCATGAGCAGGTAACGAAGCACGCCCTCGGAGGAAGATACAATGGAGATTGAGGGTGCGGAGGAAAGCTCCACCTCTGAGGGCTCTTGAGCACAGAGGACTTGTATGCAGACATGCCCGTTCTCCTCTCGCCAGAACCGTCTGTCTGCCCTGAACTGTCTGTCTGTCCTGGACCATCCGCATGTTTTGAACTGTCTGTCTGCAATGTCACGACCATGGAGGTCTGCATTGAACTGTTGGCCTGTCCTGTTACGGCCAAGGAGGCCGATTATGACCTATCATGACTACGGAGGTCATGCCCGCACTGTCTTTCTGCCCTGAATTATCTGTCTGTCCTGTCATGACCACGGAGGTTATTCCCCTATCTGCCACGCTCCCTGTGCTGGGAGTTGCACTTTGGTGTGTGTGGGTGGCATACACCTGCCTAGAAAGCCCGTCTGTCACGAAGACCCACCCAGCCTACCTCTCTCACCTCCTCTCATGAGCCATCTGCCATCTTCTGCCCCACTGCATCCTGCCAGTCCCTCAGCTCATGCTCAGCTTTCCATCTGTGGAGCGGATTCGCTTGGGGTTTGTCAGTCTTCAGCTCCATCATGGTTGGAGGATCCCCGGGCTCCGCCTCCAACCTCCAAGACCTGGACTCCGCCTCGACCTGTTGACCCAGTGGCTCCACCATGGCTCAAAACTCCCTTGTCTCCACCATGGCCGTCAGTCCATCAGTCCATTTCAATCATTATTTGCTTTAGGAGAGGAAGAATTGTTAACTTGCTCAATCATCTAAATCAACAGCATGGATGCTAAACCCTATACTACCAAGCTATTAAAAGGATGCTTCCAGAAGTCATAGAATCTCTTCCTAATATTAACTCATCATTATTATTAGGATACGTCCCAAAGATCTTTCAAGCTAGCTGATGTTAAACCTCTTATTAAAAAACACAAATCAATTCTAGAGAATTGTTAACTACAGACATATCTCAGATCTCCCTTTTCTATCAACAATTCTAGAAAAAGTGGTGTCTTCACAACCATGCTACTTCTTGGAAAAAATGGTATCTGTGAGGAATTCCAGTCAGCTTTTAGATAATTTCATAGCACTAAAACTGCACTTATCAGAGTAACAATTAACTTAAAGGGATAGTTCACCCAAAAATGAAAATTTGATGTTTATCTGCTTACCCCCAGGGCATCCAAGATGTAGGTGACTTTGTTTCTTCAGTAGAACACATTTGATGATTTTTAAGTCCAACCGTTGCAGTCTATCAATCTTATAATGCATGGCAATGGTAACAAAATCTATGTGTAAAAAACACGTGTGTACGCGCTCTGGCGTAGGTTACATTAATGGGTGTCGCGGGAGGAGCAAACGACAGACCACTGTGTGGCATCAGGCCTCAGAGAGGCTTTTATTAACAGATGTGGCAATAATCAAGTGGAAGGAAATATTAATATAATTAGATTTATCCGACTACGCCACCCTGGTGGGAGGCCAGGGAAATAACTCCCAATAAAAGGACACACAGGTAAATTTCACCAATTGAAGGGAACGAGACAAGGGAGACGCGAGTATCGATACAAGGAAATTAAATCAAAGAAATTAAACTAATAGAAAACCCGGCGGACACAATGCCCAGAGGTTAACGTTACAGCCCCCAGCGACTCGCGGAGCCGCAAACCCGTTAACCGCACAGATGACCGTACGCGACACAATCAAATAAAACCAAAAAATATCCCTGAGCAAAACAGCAGCGTTGTCGTCGCAAGAAGTCCTTGCTAGAAACAGGGCTTGAAAATCTTGATCTTTCCCCTTTACCTTTAAACAAGAATACGAGAATGAATCTAAATTTACAAAACCCCAAATGTGAAAAACAGGAGAGGCATACTCACGAGTTATGTTGAACCAACACTAGACACACAGCTGTATGGCTACTCACTACCGGTGCGGCAACTCAGTCTACCAGCCAGCATTCACCCACCTGCCCTTGTCGCTAGCACCGAGCACAACAACCAGTAAATACCACCACTAAGGTGGTCATACAAATTAAACACCAACCATACCTGCAAGCGAACTCTGCCACGACTTCCCGCAATGCTAACGACACCAGCCCCACTCTAAATCAAACTATAAACAGCACATATTAACCTCGCAACAGACGCATCATTACACCATCAGCAGAAACTCAACGTACCTGGATAGGAATGGGAACGGAAGAGGAAGTACCAGGGAGAGAGAGAACCCCAAGTCAGCAGGAACGTACCCCCCCGTCAAAATAAAGGTCCTAAAATAGTACGGCTGCTACCACCTCATTGGTCTGCCAATCATACCCCAACCAACCAATCAGAGGAAATAACTTACCCTGCCACACAGAAAATAAATAAAGTGTTATCTTTTCAATATAAATATTCAATATAAAATTTATCCAATAAACTTTATTGGATAAATCTAAGACATATAATCTAATCCAACACCTAAAAGCATGCACTCACACATTCACACAAGTTACAGAAAGACAGAAAGTGAGGAAAGAATGAGCTTAAGAGAGTGAAAATGGGAAATCCCAAGTTTATAGCAATATGTCCAATTGCTTAGACCTGAACAACAATCAATCATTTAATTAACCCTTGCATTGAGTTTATGTTAAATGGACCTGTTCAGCTAGAATCTGGAGGTACTTGCGTTGACTGTGTAGGGGGTTCCCTTTGTTGTAGTCATTGCAGAAAGGGGTTTCCCAAGGTTGTTGATTGGCTGGAGGTTCAGTAGTCATTCAGAGTGACGTCTTGGGCATTGGCTGACGAATGGTGCCGAGTCAGTGGGCTGGTTGAAGTTTTGATGCGAGCAAGTCAAGTCAAGTCACCTTTATTTATATAGCGCTTTTAACAGTACAGATTGTGTCAAAGCAACTGAACAGCATTAATAGTGTGTCAATAATGCAAAATGACAATAGTAAACACTCATTTTTCAGTTAAAGACAGTTCATCATTCAATTCAGTGATGTCATCATCCAGCTCAGTTCAGTTGAAATAGTATATTTGCAATCAAGTCAACGATATTGCTGGAAATGAAGTGTCCCCAACTAAGCAAGCCAGAGGCAACAGCGGTAAGGAACCAAAACTCCATCGGTGACAGAATGGAGAAAAAACCTTGGGAGAAACCAGGCTCAGTCGGGGGGCCAGTTCTCCTCTGACCAGACGAAACCAGCAGTTCAATTCCAGGCTGCAGCAAAGTTGAAAGTTGGACTCGGAGAAATGACTTTGCATCAAAACATAACTCAGAACACAAAACTCTCAACATAAAGAGAACTGAAGTAAAGAAGTTAAGAGAATAAGGCGACGAGACTAGATTCATTTTCTCATCGTGTATAGAGGAGCAGCTGGCATATAAGCCAGAACAGCAGCAAAAGAAGCAGCAAAAAGCAGTGGTGGCAAAAGCAAATTGACTGGTGTCCTGCGTCTTTAAACTCGGCTGTTGGACGCATCCCAAATGGTGTCTTGACCAATTAGACATTCTTTTAGCTCAGGGTGTTACTATGTTTCTCCTCCCAATACATAAATCAACATGTTATCTTGTTAGTCAGATGGTCCGAATTTTCCCGCTCTCACGGTGGTTTCTATAACAAGAATCTGATACACTTTACAAAGAATTGATTGATAGGAACATTTCAAGAAAGTATCTTCAAACTCATACATACCAAACATAAATATAAACCTATAAACTATTCAATAGTTATTAAAAGGCATACACAATGAGTGATTAGAACATGATTACATACATGATATGGAGTTGTGCAAAGGAATTATATTTGTTCATAAGTCCTTTGAGCATCATTTTGCTGCATTTATATGTGTAAACAGTCTCTGTGTTGTTTTGTGAATGTGAGGATGTGTTCTGTGAGGAACAAAAGGTCAAAAATCTAGAAGGAGCCTGGTCTTTGTCTTGAGTGTGGGAAACCACCCAATGAAGTCTTTACCTCATGATTTCCATCATAGATTTCCATTTGATGGTCATGATGTGTTTACTTGCCCCAAATTTTCCAAACTCCTTCCTGAGTTGGAATTATCAATAAGTGTTCTTTTGTTGTAATGCTGTGAGCTGCTCAAAGTGGCTAGTTGATGGACTTGCTTCAGACTCATGGCACCAGCGTATCGTGGACAGATTTATGATGTTGTCTTGTTATCCTGGGCCTCTTTGTGGAATTTGGCTCTTTGGGTTGTTTTAACACCAGTCTGATCGAATCTTAAATTGTCTGATTCGCTCTGAAACGCTATAAAACTTTACTAGCTTTTCTTGTTGTTGTGTTGGGTTGGTATACATCACGCAAGGTTTATGCGCAAACTCCAAGTCTTCTTCACCGTTTTTAGTGTATCTCTGTGGCAGAATTACAGCACTACATACTGGTCTGGCATGTACTGTTTACTACATCGTTTTGAGTCGGATTCAGTGTGTATGCGTCAGCCTCAGGCTAGTCGGAAACACGACTACTTAGCTGCGATCGACATACCTGCAATTCATTGCTCCAGCATATCCTACACCAGTGTTCCAAGTTTTCCTTTCTTCTCTGTTCTCACCTGTGTAAAGCTGCTTTGACACAATCTACATTGTAAAAAGCGGTATATAAATAATGGTGACTTGACTGATTTGACCTGTGTTGCATATTGCCATCTTTCCCACCTGTGTTTGCTCATTGCTATTAATAAAACCATGTTTACAGAATTCCTCTGTTGTTCTCTGAATCTGTTCTCCCTAACACATCCACTGCCGTATTACTAAAATTGTGTCTCAGAGTCTGATATTCCCTGACAACAACAATAGAGTCTCACTCCCACTACTCAGTAGCAGTTAATTATGTAACCTAGACATTTTTGGACCAGATTTACTGATGTAAATTTTAATGAATTAATGAATTAATGAATAAATAAACAAACAAACGGATAACCATCCAAACCTATCTACATAATCTGTGTTACTGACCTTGCAGGACATCACGAAAGCTTAGTTGTGGAGACTTCTCTAATCTTCATTACTTTACTAAGACTGTATATCATCACACAAGCACTGCATATCCTGACACCTGAATCATATCCTAATCACCCGAACTTGTCATTTTCTTTATCTCAGATTCATGATGCTCAGTTTGGAGTTTGACCACAGCTGTCAGTATGACTATGTTGAAGTGAGGGATGGAGAGAGCTTGAACTCACGTGTGATCGGACGTTATTGTGGAAATGAGCGACCACCTCCAATCAAAAGCACTGGCAATTCCTTGCACATTCTTTTCATCTCAGATGGTTACAAGAACTTTGATGGGTTTTTTGCCATCTTTCAGGAGAGCTCAGGTAAGACAGTATTATCAGTTTGCTCTCTATGAATACAGTTAATTTTTCAGGTCAGGGCATGGATCAAGCCATCTAATCTCTTTCATCTCTTTCTTTCAGTGCAAAGCATTTGTTGCTGCATTACAACTAACAATGTGCTAGTCTGCAAATATATACTTTTGTGTTTGTCTGACATCAGTTATTCAATTATTCAACTAAATAAACATTACAATTCCCCCAATCTGGACTAAGTTACAGATTTTCTATCACTTAAACAGCTCTTAAAATAAAGTGCTCTGTGACTAGAAAGAGGAAGAAATAGTTAACTTAAAATTAGTTGCTGTATGTAACAAAACAGATGTAATTTCCCACTGTTTATAAATGGTAATTTTTCCCCTAACCTTATTAAATGTAATCTTTCACATCAAATTCTTACTGTTTCAATTAATTCATTAGAATAATAAGAAACTGTAGAGTTGTTATTAAAATAAAATGTCTAATTAGTATTAACATACTATATATTTCAGCAGGTGAGGAAACAGAAGCTGCATCTGAAGTGGCGTTAGATGCATTTACTCAGACAGTTTAATGAAGTTGAGGTGCCATAAATGCATTTACACTGCAAAATTTCAGAATCAGAAGAATCAGAAACAGAATAAGCTTTATTGCCAGGTATGTTTACACATATGAGGAATTTGTTTTCGTGACAGAAGCTTCCACAATGCAACAGAATGACAGTAACAGAACAAAAACACAGATTAAAAAATATATATATAAAATAAATAAATAAAATAAAATATAGAACAAGTAAATAAGGAATGCAATGTACAAATTGACAATTGTATGTACTGGTATATTACAATAGATAGTTTTGTATGAACAGGTATATTAGTGCAATATTGAAATGTAGACTAAGTATGTCTGTTAGATAAATAAGTGTGTAAGTGTATAAATAGTGTTGTGTGATCCACAGTTATTGTCAAGTGTTCATGGGATGGATGGCCTGAGGGAATAAACTGTTCCTGTGTCTGGTCGTTCTGGTGCTCAGTGCTCTGTAGCGTCGACCAGATAGCAACAGTTCAAAGAGGGAGTGTGCTGGATGTGAGGGGTCCAGAGTGATTTTGCTAGCTCTTTTGCTCACTCCGGATGAGTACAGTTCTTGGAGAGAAGGGAGGGTTGTACCAGTGATTCGCTCAGCGGTTCGGACTATTCTCTGTAGTCTTCTGAGGTCAGATTTGGTAGCTGAGCTGAACCAGACAGTTATTGAAGTGAAGAGGATGGATTCAATGATGGCAGAATAGAATTGTTTCAGCAGCTCCTGTGGCAGGTTGAACTTCCTCAGCTGGCGAAGAAAGTACAACCTCTGCTGGGCGTTTTTAACTATGGAGTCAATGTGAGTGTCCCACTTTAGGTCCTGAGAGATAGTGGTGCCCAGGAATCTGAATGACTCCACTGTTGTTACAGTGCTGTCCATGATGGTGAGTGGAGGGAGAGCAGGGGGTTCCTCCTGAAGTCCACGATCATCTCCACTGCTTTAAGCATGTTCAGCTCCAGGTTGTTAAGACTGCACCAGACAGCCAGCTCTTTAACCTCCTGTCTGTAAGCAGACTCGTCACCGTCCTGAATGAGGCCGATAAGTGTGGTGTCGTCTGCAAACTTCAGGAGCTTGACAGAGGGGTCTTTAGATGTGCAGTCATTGGTGTAGAAGGAGAAGAGCAGTGGGGAGAGGACGCAACCCTGAGGAGCTCCAGTGCTAATCTTACAGGTGCTGGATGTGTATTTTCCCAGCCTCACTAGCTGCAGTATGTCTGTCTGTCAGGAAGCTGGTGATCCACTGACAGATGGAGGTGGGCACGGAGAGCTGAGTTAGTTTGGGCAGGAGGAGGTTTGGGATGATAGTGTTAAGCCGAGCTGAAGTTCACAAACAGGATCCTCACATAAGTTCCTGGTCTATCTGGCGCACCTGGCGCACATCGTCTTCACTGATTTGAAGTGCAGGTGTGGGGGAGAGGGGGATTGCAGGTGTTAATGTTTGTGTGGAGAGGTGTTCAGGGCGAGTGTGGGGTGTTTTTTCAAACCTGCAATAGAACTTGTTAAGATCGTCTGCCAGTTGTTGATTCTCCATAGTGCTGGGGGATGACGACTTGTAGTTGGTGATCTCTTTCAGACCTTTCCACACTGATGCTGAGTCACTGGAAGTGAACTGAGTCCTTAGATTTTCAGAATAGTTCCTCTTTGCCACTCTGATCTCCTTTTCCAGTGTGTATTTGGCCTGTTTACACAAGACTTTTTCTCCCTTCCTGCGAGCATCTTCTTTGGCCTGACGGAGCTGTCTGAGTTTTGCAGTGAACCATGGTTTGTCGTTGTTGTAAGTTAAATGAGTCCTGATAGGAATGCACATATCTTCACAGAAACTGATATAAGATGTTACAGTCTCTGTGAGCTCGTCCAGATTGGTGGCTGCAGCTTCAAAAACAATCCAATCAGCGAGGTTAAAACAAGCTTGTAAATCCTGCTCTGTTTCATTAGTCCATCTTTTTACAGCCCTTGATACAGGTTTAGCTGATTTCAGTTTCTGCCTGTAGGTCGGTATAAGATTAACTAAACAGTGATCAGAGAGCCCCAAAGCTGCCCGTGAGATACTTTTAAATATGACTAAACCACCAGTAGGTGGCGGCAAATGTCTGTTTTAATAATTGAGTCATTTATTCATTAATTAAACCGATTCATTCAAACAGCTGATTCATTCAGAAACGAGGCAAGTGATTGTCTTTATGAATGGGCCACTGAATCATTGACTCACTCAATTCATTCAAAAATGTGGATTCATTCAGTAACGAAACACCGCTGTGTTGCTCGGAGACACAGTTCTGCTGTGGCTTTGATCGGAACTATTTTCGTCAGTGAAATTAAGCAAAAACAGTCAATATTTTGTCTAAAATCTAAGTCACTTAATTTTAACTTATTGTTTATTGAAATACTATTGTATAACACAATACAATTGTGTTGATATTGATATTCGGGGAAACTTCATGGCCATATAAATTTTGCTTACCTAAATCATATTTTGTAAATATCTTTTTTCTACTGCAGAATGCATCTATAAATTTATGTGAGTTACTTGTGTATGTGTGCTGTCTTTCTCACACACTCACTCAGGCTGTGCAAGCCTCATCTGGCACGACATACGTTAATACATTATCAGTCGCTGTTTACACTAAATTCAATTAAAATTAGAATCCTTCTCACGCGAAACGACATGTTTACACGCGACTGTGAGTGTGCGCGTGGTTGTGACATCATTGCCGGTGCCACTGGCAATAAAAGGATCGGCTCGGAATCGACAACATGTGAGACTGACCGGCTGGTCACCGAGCCTGGCCGGTCATGCTTAAAACCGGCCGATTCCGATCACTGGCCAGTCAATCGGTGCATCTCTAATATATACACACACACACACACACACATTTTTAAATGTTTATATATGAAGAGTTTATTTGTAAAAACCGATAAACACCACTTAAAAAAAATTTTCTAAGTGCTGTGCATTATTCTCCACATATAGCGCGATCGGAACCCTAAACATATTTTGTAAAAAAAGACGGTATTTTCCCCTTTCAAGGCATCGCGAGTTCACGTTTTACTACAAGCACCCTTGTTTTTTGTGAACAGACGCTGATAAGTCCATTTTAGCGAATCAGTGCGCAGTATTCCGGTCAGGTGACAAGGCTGCTTTCACTTTTAAAAAATATTTTCACTAAATTTCACTTACGGTCGTGGGTTCGATTCCCAGGGAACACACATACTGGTAAAAAATGTATAGCCTGAATGCACTGTAAGTCGCTTTGGATAAAAGTGTCTGCTAAATGCTTAAATTATTATTATTATCAAATTACTTTGAAAAGACACGCTAGCTGAGAGGAGTTTCGTCAAAGCTAACTGAGGATGGATAATTTCGATGAACCCATAATATCTTATTCAGGGCGTAAAGGAAAATAAAAGCTGGCACTTTTTCCACGATACCTTGAAAAAGCAGCATGTTTCAATGGTGAGGGAAAACGTCTCAGGCTACATATGTAACCATGGTTCGGCGACAGCCTGTGACGTCATCACCCGGAGTGACCACAGTATAAAAGGGCGCTGGGATAACACGTCATCCGCTGCTTCGTCTGAAGCTTATGACCGAAGCATGGCAAGGGAACTAGAGGACAAAGTGTCTCGTTCCCTTCTCAGGGAATCATGGTTACATACGGAACCTGAGATGTTCCCTTCCAAGGAAACTTCAAACTGCATTCTCTAGAGGTCGCTTTGGGGAATGATATACCCACGCCGCCATGCTGAGGGGAGTGCATGACAGAAACCACGGTGAGCACTAAGTACCAATTCTATCATAGCCATGGGAGTTGCCCCAAGGATGTCTTGATGGCTGTCAGTGACATTATCCCTTTCAGCCAAGGGCCTGAGCAGCATAACCTATAAGAACTTACCTGTTAAGGGCTTGGCTAGGAAACCCAAGCCTAGGGCAGAGGTCAAGGCTTTGAATCAGAAGAAAGAGATTCCTTTAAGGGGATACGGCCAGGTGTCTAAAAACCAAACCAGACCCTGGCCTGCCACCCAGGGGGGCTACCGGCGGTTCTGAATAAACCTGCTCAAAGAACTGACTTGACAGATCTTTGGTAGCAACACCCTGTTCAGAAATGTATCTTCAGAGATACACAAGTTGAGTGGAGGCCAAGGCGAGGACTGGGGCCTAAACCAATTCAGAGAAAGGGAACGAGGCTGACAGCACGTAACCCTTACCATACAGGATTTTAGAAAGTGCACAGAATGCTTAGCGTGTACACTTACCATAGCATGGATTTAGAAACACCGTTGCTTAAGAGGTAACTGAAGCTGTATTAAATCAGCCTAGGAGCCCTACGTCAAGTCAAGTCAAGTCACCTTTATTTATATAGCGCTTTTAACAATACAGATTGTGTCAAAGCAACTAAACAGCATTATTTAAGAAAATAGTGTGTCAATAATGCAAAATGACAATAGTAAACACTAATTTTTCAGTTAAAGGCAGTTCATCATTGAATTCAGTGATGTCATCATCCAGCTCAGTTCAGTTTAAATAGTATCTTTGCAATCATTTGCAATCAAGCCAACGATATCACTGGAAATGAAGTGTCCCCAACTAAGCAAGGAAGCGGCGACAGCAGCAAGGAACCAAAACTCCATCGGTGACAGAATGGAGAAAAAACCTTGGGAGAAACCAGGCTCAGTCGGGGGGCCAGTTCTCCTCTGGCCAGACAAAACCAGCAGTTCAATTTCAGGCTGCAGCAAAGTCACATTGTGCAGAGGACTCATCTGAATCCTGTGGTCTTGTCCCGGTGGTCGTCTGAGACAAGGTCTTTACAGGGGATCTGTATCTGTGGCTCATCTAGTTGTCCTTGTTTCCGCTGTCTTTCAGGGCTGTAGAGGTCCTTTTTAGGTGCTGATCCACCATCTGGTCTGAATACGTATTGGATCCGGGTGACTGCAGTGACCATCTGATCTGGATACA
Organism: Sinocyclocheilus grahami; assembly: GCF_001515645.1. NCBI lineage: Eukaryota > Metazoa > Chordata > Actinopteri > Cypriniformes > Cyprinidae > Sinocyclocheilus > Sinocyclocheilus grahami. The sequence continues at coordinate 95,404 of NW_015506626.1, forward strand.
GACTGGATCTGGTGGCTACGGTGACCTCGGAATAAGAGAGAAACAGACTAATATTAG
>NW_015506626.1:95481-104505 GCF_001515645.1 Sinocyclocheilus grahami
TGACAGAGTGTGTCTGCCTCCCGAACAATGTTAGGTAGGTTATTCCAGAGTTTGGGCGCTAAATAGGAAAAGGATCTGCCGCCCGCAGTTGATTTTGATATTCTAGGTATTATCAAATGGCCAGAGTTTTGAGAACGCAGTGGACATGAAGGACTATATAGTGCGATAAGAGCTCGCTCAAGTATTGGAGAGTAGTAATTAAATAATTAGCAAGATTTTGAAATGTATATGATATTTAATAGGGAGCCAGTGCAGTGTTGACAGAACCGGGCTAATTTGGTCATACTTCCTGGTTCTAGTAAGAACTCTAGCTGCTGCATTTTGGACCAGCTGGAGTTTGTTTATTAAGCATGCAGAACAACCACCCAATAAAGCATTACAATAATCTAACCTTGAGGTCATAAATGCATGGATTAACATTTCTGCATTTGACGTTGAGAGAATAGGTCATAATTTAGATATATTTTTGAGATGGAAAAATGCAGTTTTACAAATGCTAGAAACGTGACTTTCTAAGGAAAGATTGCTATCAAATAGCACACCTAGGTTCCTAACTGATGACGAAGAATTGACAGAGCAGCCATCAAGTCTTAGAGAGTGTTCTAAGTTATTATATGCAGAGTTTTTAGGTCCTATAATTAACACAGAATTTTCTGAATTGAGCAGTAAGAAATTACTCATCCAGTATTTTATATCGACTATGAATTCCGCAAGTTTTTCAAATTGGTATGTTTCGCCGGGCTGTGAAGAAATATAGAGCTGAGTATCATCAGCATAACAGTGAAAGCTAACACCGTGTTTCCTGATGATATCTCCCAAGGGTAACATGTAAAGTGTGAAGAGTAACGGCCCTAGTACTGAGCCTTGAGGTACTCCATACTGCACTTGTGATCGATATGATACCTCTTCATTCACTACTACGAATTGATGGCGGTCAGTTTTCTAGTCTATGCAAAAGAATGTTGTGGTCAATAGTGTCGAACGCAGCGCTAAGATCCAATAGCACTAATAGAGAGATACAACCACAATCAGATGATAAGAGCAGGTCATTTGTAACTCTAATGAGAACAGTCTCAGTACTATGATACGGTCTAAATCCTACGTGACTGTGGCACGCTCGCAGAACAGACTCCGAAGCATCTGCTCACAGATGCCAAGAAGGGAGCATAATGGTGAGGGGAGCACATCTAACTCACTTAACAAGCAACCCGCCAGGGAGGCAGGAGATGGCCCAGCTGCCTGGCATGATTGCTATCCGGAGCTCATAAGAGCAGAGGCCCAACTTCAAAAATAGAAGGGGGACTCAGATGCTCAGTTTGAGAGGGGCGTGCTCATATGAAACCACCAAGGGCACTGCTAAGCTCAACCCACAAGGAGAGGGGCTCAACAGGGAGGTGGAGAGAGGCCTAACAACCTGAGGCTGCTACTCAATGTAGCTCAAACAAGCGGAGGACTCGATGAGAGAAGTCCACAGACGCTCAATCGAGAGCAGCAGGCTCAAAGACAAACCTCCGAGGTGAGGGGAGCACTGCCTGGCTTGACCCAAATAGAGGCATCTATTTATCAGGGAAGCAGCAAGCGGCCCAACTACCTGATGTCACTGCCACAGAGTTCAAGAGCAGAGGGATCAACCCCTAGCGAGGAAAGAGAGGAACCCAGCTTGACCAAAGCGATCAATATCCCAGGGTCCAACTGTTCAAGGAGGTGACAGAGACGGACCTAACACTCAGTTTGTTGCAAATGGGTTATTTCGGGAGCAGCACTCTCGGCTCTCAAGCTCTTTACAGCATATGTAAAGAGGCCCTTACAGCACATACTGGGAGCGACTCATAGCTAACCCTCACAGTGAGATGAGCACTTCTCAGCTCAACCAGAAGGAGGCGCTAGATTAGAAGGGGTAACCCAGCAGGGCCCAATAAGAGACAGGTCTCATGCTCTCGATGCATCTCGATACAGAGCGTGGATCACAAATAACCAGACCCGATAGAATCTGAAGAAATAGTGGGACCCAATAACTATTCATGCATACAGATCTTATTGCTCATCAGAGCAGAAGCATACAAGAGGGGTTTCCACAGAAACACAAATCCCTCGTACCTCAGGGAATGCAGTGTACTCAAGCCCACTCCTCAGAGGGGCGATTACTGGTTCAACCATAAGGGCAGTGTGACAGGAAGGACCCGCGGGCCTGACCGTCTATGGAGTGTTGAGCTCCTCAGTGCCTCAGCGAGAGGAGCTCTAGCTCAGAGAACATGCATGATGGTTAAGGAAAGACTCAGGCTGCGTGTCCAAGCCGAAGATGAGGGCTATCACCAGCCTGTATCCAGTACCGATGAGTGAAACAATCACTATAATCGGTCAACAGCAGGAGGCTTCGACTTAGCAGGGGGGTCAAACCTAAAAAGTCAGAAAACAGAGCAAGATCCGTGGTTCGACACAACTCAGCCACCTCATCAGGGGATAGACCCTGACCTTTATCCAGGTCTTTCAGCAGATCAGCCTGATAAGCCTGAAGCACCGCCATGGTATGCAACGAGGCTGCAGCCTGACCTGCTGCAGTATGCAGTATGCCCTGCCATTCAAACGAGATGTATCCTCAAGGGGTTTGAACAGCAGGGATGGAGCCTTATGAGAAGATGTTTCTCCCAGATAGCAGGCCAGCGTCTCTTCAACAGGGGGCATCTTCTCATAACCATTCTCACATATCCCCTCAATGTTGGCATAACTAGTATGCTGGAATCTATGGATGCAAGACGAGAATGGATTTTTCCAAGCCTTGGGGATCATGTGGAGATCGGGAATAAATGGAAGCCTAACCTGAGCTGGAGGGCTATGGCTAGAAAGAAAACGCTTGTTGAGGCTGCCACTAGGCGTCACTTTCTTGGCCTGCTTCCAAGTCAAGCCTTGCTGTGGCGCAATCCATAACCTCAAGCAGCTCATCATACGCAGGGCAGGAGGATTGGGAGAACTCAGTCTCGACTTCTTCGCCCTCATCTGACATCTCCTGCTCATCCTGGCTTTGAGTCAGCAGAGCACTAGCCGATGGATCAGACGATGTAAGAGAGATAGCATCGTCGTCCAGTAGCTCACTCTCGTCCGTGACTGATGAGCGCGAAAGGGAAAGACCCTTTTTCAACTCATCAACCAGGTCCATCTGCGATCCCCACAAGCTCATTTTCCTCCGTGCCTCAGCAGCGGAGGGTCCTGAACCACGGGGAGATGATGGCTGTCCCTCTTTCCTCGAAAAGAGAGACAAACGAGAGCGGAGCTTTTTTATAGGAAAAACTCTCAGTGCACGCAAACTGCCCCCTCGAGGACATCGTGTAAGCTCTTCGACCAAACAAAAGATGCAAAGATCGTGTGTGTCATCAGGTGTCAAATAACAAGGACACGGATCCACACACTTCTTAAACGCCTTACTAGTGCTTGCCATGGTAAAGAAGAATAATCGTTCTTACCAGAAATGCACACTTCAAACAAAACAGTCCTTGAAGACGAAGAAGAGAATGACGTATTCTCCCGGCGCCCTTTTATACTGTGGTCATGCCGGGTGATGACGTCACAGGCTATTTTCAGTCTAATTTCAGTCTGGTAAGCCAGATTCCCATGGGGATGCAGAACAGCTACGAGGGTATGAAATATGTGGAGTGGGAGACCGGTGTACAGATTTAAGTCATGGTCATTCATCAGAATAGGAGGCTTGAAAGTATCGCACTGCGTTGACTGGTTTACATAAGTTACACTGTGTTGTCTCTTGATGTAACAATGCTCTTCGAAGATGTGGTCTTCCCACTGTGTTCCAACAGAGGCAACGTTTTTAGATAAACAGCTGTGGTCATCAACATCTGATTGCTTGGGACTGGGCACAGATGCAAAAACTCTCTTTTCCAGGTCTCAGCTCATCCATTCCAGAGTGTTCTTCGTAAACACCAGCTCCTGTAAATACAGACCAGCTCCTGTAAATAAAGGCATAATACATTGAAGCATCTAACATTAGCTGGCTATTATTTGGTACAGGGTGAGTTTCTATTTCGAAAAGGGTGATTTTTTTTAGATTTATATTAGATTTTTTGAATTTTTTGAAAATAGTTAATTACTAAAAATGTTTATACTAATTCATTTTGGGACATAATAATGCAGAATTTTAGTTTAGCACTTATACACTTTTAATTTGCATTATGAAAGACAAAATGCTGACTTTCCACATTTTATAAACCGAAATGAGTTTATGAGCAAATACTTTTAGGTATTATTTTGTTAAATGTTGTGATTTGAGCTACAAATGGTAAACATTTAACGTGCCATAGTGATGCAGCTCGTAAAATGATCAGACAGACCACATACGCTGCCAAAATATTTAGTCAATATTTAAGAGTGTTCACACTTGGGTAAACACTTTACAAGAACAAACTCAGAGAATCAAAGAATCTTGGATTTAACGTTGGCATTGAGTGTTCAAAGTTAAATTCAAGTCAGACTCGTTTAAACGATTCATCACGCTAAATAAAACCAATATGTGACCCTGGACCCTAAAACCAGTCATAAGTAGCACGGGTATATTTGTAGCAATAGCCAAAAATACATTGTATGGGTTAAAATGATAGATTTTTATTTTATGCCAAAAATCATTAGGATATTAAGTAAAAATCATGTTCCATGAAGATATTTTGTAAATTTTCTACCTTGAATATATCAAAACTTAATTTTTGATTAGTAATATGCATTGCTAAGAACTTAAATTGGTCAAGCTCTGGGGCGTTTTTGTGTATTTTCGCCTAAATTTGGCATACCCAATTTCAAATGTTTACCCTACACACATACAATGGAGGAAATTAAAACAATGGTGTCATTGTATAGAAAACCCTTTGAACTACAAAATATGATTGTAATTCTTCATAAATAACATCATATATGTTTTAAATATTGCAATAAACACTAAAAAAACATAGGCGCTTTTTGATTTTTCTTCTGATTTTTTTTTTAAAGTCTGTTATTCAGCTTCTATTTGCTCCAGCTCCCTGCAACGTATATTGTTTGATTCCACTAGGTGCCAAGATGTACCAGAAAAAAGAATCTTTCAGATAACAGTTTCTAAACAGGAGTTATTAAATTATAACCGAAGGGAGTAAAATTGTCCCTTTTTTGCATCTAAAAGTGCCTTTGTGAGTTTCCTTTGCAAAAACAGGTTTTATAAAACATATTGCCCCCAGAATTCTATTTTACTATGTGCCATAGCACTTTTCTTGATTATTGACTTAATTTATTTTTCATTTTTATGTTTGTCTAAGTAGTAATATACAAAATGGCATAAGCGAATTATACCAAATATCAAATTTTGCGTTTTATACAATAATTTTTTTTCTTTCAGGAGACACAAGACTCTATAAATTGTAAAATCCATGTGGTTTATTAAAATCTAAAACAGAATCCACATCCTCCAGCTTTATATCATTCCATTTATGTGCATAATTTTAGTCCCCTGCATCACCTCGGCATCAGCAGCCTACCTCTATCAGCATCCTGCCTGCCTCAGCATCAGCATCCTGTCTGGAGATCAGACACGAGCTGTGCTGTTAGCTCCGCGCTAACTGCTTCTGGCATGAGGTCGTGGCTGCTATCTGGTCTTCAGAATGTGAAACAAAGAAATAGCTGTGTATCAACACAGCACTGTAATAATATCCATGTATATTTACTGAAACGCATCCTGTACTGTACTTTACTGTCAATACATCGTTTATCAGATTGTTAGCTGTGCTTTTACGTTTCAAAATAATGATTCTATAAAAAACAGAGCAAAAGTGCTCATAAGTGCTCACCAGACAAGCGTCCTCTCCTCTCCACCGCGCCACTGAACGTTCTTCATCATCTATAACTTTCATTATTATCTTCATAGATTGCCATTATCCGAGCCGCCGATGTGTTAGCCTTCCAGCGTGCATTATCGCCTTCAAAACAGTCAAAAAAACTACAAGACCCACGCTCAAAACAGCTCCAGCGCTGACCCGGATCCTCTCTCTCCCCCTCCTGTCTATTGACCCAGGGGGGTCAAATTTCACGGCTCTGAGTGGCCAGCGCGCTTGAGTGGCGTGTAATCTGACCTATTGCTGCCCACTGAGCAGCATAAGTGCTCACCAGACAAGCGTCCTCTCCTCTCCACCGCGCCACTGAACGTTCTTCATCATCTATAACTTTCATTATTATCTTCATAGATTGCCATTATCCGAGCCGCCGATGTGTTAGCCTTCCAGCGTGCATTATCGCCTTCAAAACAGTCAAAAAAACTACAAGACCCACGCTCAAAACAGCTCCAGCGCTGACCCGGATCCTCTCTCTCCCCCTCCTGTCTATTGACCCAGGGGGGTCAAATTTCACGGCTCTGAGTGGCCGGCGCGCTTGAGTGGCGTGTAATCTGACCTATTGCTGCCCACTGAGCAGTCCAGAGTAGCCCAAAGTTGTAGAACATAAGAGCCGCTGGCCAGAGCTGCTATGATTTGGAGAGCGCGTGTTTGCCAAAAGAGCATCTTTTTTTCTCTGGTGTGCTTCTGTTGCACTTCTGCGACAAAACAGTGGATTTCTCACCAATACGAGCACACAGAAACGTGAAAATGGTCTCGTTTGAAAGAAGAGATCCTAACCTAAAAGAAAATATAGAGTTTTTGGCTGTTTGTGGCTGACTGAAGCAATTGTGCGAGCAGGAATGTGATGCATCTGAATGTTTCCTCAGAGGTATCAAATTTCACATCGCGATTCTATTGGTCATGCGATCTGTGATTGTCACACAATGAAATAATCTACATAGTCAAATTCCTGAGAATAAGAGCTTTCTTGTGATATATGACTTGACTGTTTTGTGAAACACATAAAAAATACACATTCTTCTGAAAAATTATTCGCAATCATTAGGCGGATATTCATGTGTGGGTTGAATACATTTCTAAGCTTCATTTTACTGCTTTATGTATCATAAAGCAAAACAACAATTGTTTTTGTGATTTTGGACCTGTATCCAGGTCCGCAGATTTTAAGTTAAAGGCAGTTTTCTCAATATTTAGATATTTTTGCATCCTTAGATTCCTAATTTTCAATCAGTTGCACACTCAAACAAAAAGATACTTTAATCTAACTTAATTCAGTTATGGACAGTGGTTCCATATAACACACACAAGACATATTTTCTCAAATACATAATGTACGATATGCTAAACTGAATTGACTAAAGTTAAACAACCATGTTCAAATACTGATGCAGTAGCTATTTACAGCATACTAAACAACCTTAGTATAGCTCTTACTGTCAGAATATGAGACATCCCAACTGGTTGTTGGGTTTGTTAGTTAATTCACCTTTAAATCTTATTGCAGGTTCTCAACCCAAGCACATGCTCTACACTTCACCACAATGGTAACCCCCAAAAACACTAACACACCAGAAACTATTTTAAATACAAACATTAAAGAACATTAAACATTAATATGTATCCTCATTGTATCATCTTGAGAAAAGATGCATAAAATAACTATTTTATTATATTTAAAATTATATTTTATTTGAACATTTACTATATCCAGCCCCGTGCAAAGCATGATGGGAAGTGGAAATCCTGTTCCTAGATTATATAATGATTTTTTTACACAACTAAAATCATTTATGTATCTTAACTCAAATGGATTGGAGTAATGTGGTTGAAAATAATTGTGTTAGGTTAACTTGATTTAAGTAAACAGAACAAGCACCAAATGCTATTTTGACCTACTTAATTGACACATGTTCTTTCAAACTGAAAACATTTAGTTGAACCAAAGCATAACTGTTTCAAGTCAGTTTAACACAATGCAATTGTGTTTGAATGAGAAATCTAATACAATGGTGTTAAATTAACATTAATTGTTTAAATAAAGTGAACAGTATCGTAAAATCTTTTTTTTTTTCTTCTTTTTTTTTGTGTGTATCTCAGCCAAATATTTTCTTATCCTAACAAACCATACATCAATGGAAAGCTTATTTATTCAGCTTCAAGATGATGTATAAATCTCAATAAAATAACAATTGAGCCTTATTGACTGGTTTTGTGGTCCAGGGTCACAAAAAACACACGAGTCAGCCGATAAAGATATGTTAAATGAATCAGACTTCACTTTTGATTATCCGATTTGAATCAGACAGCGAAAACACTGCAACAACATGTTGTTTTCATAACACATTTATGTTTAAACTCTGAATATGTATTGAATGTACTTGAATATACTTAAATGCTGAATGAAATGCTGGTTTCTTAGGGTGCTTTCACACTAGCACTTTTGGTGCGCACCCGGGTTCGATTGATGTCAGAGTTCAGTACGTTTGGATGATGTGAACGTGGTCTTCCAAACTCGGGTGCACACCCGCGTACCGTACCTGAGTCTACTTAAAAAGGGTGGTCTGGGGTACAGTTCAAGTGAACTCCGGTACGGTTTGCTGCTGATGTGAATACAATCATACCAAATCACGGAAGTGAATCGCTGTTAATGACGTATTATATGATAAATAATGTGTGTTTGTGTGTGTTTCACTCACTTTCTTGATGAGCGTGACTGATGCGCTGCAAGCAGAGAGCTGTATATCTCATTTCTGCAGAGGTGTAAAGTATTGGAGTAAATGTAATTAGTTACTGTACTTGAGTATCTTTTCAGGTACTTTGTAGTTGTACTGAGTATCAAAGATATTAGCAACTTTTACTCTTTACTTTACTACATTTTTGAACGAGTATCTGTACTCTTTACTCCACTACATTTGAAATGAGTGTTGCAGTTACACATTACATTTTGCATGGACCTAGCTTTTTCTGCGGCAGTTTATTTCTGCTACAAAAGACGTGATACTGCCTGCTACAGGTTTTGCCCTTACTCACCCAAACTTGTCAACAAGGCTACTTTATGTGAATACGAGTTCCTCAGCAAGTATTTGTGATTCAGAGGTGTTTTATGTATGAGATGAGGACATGACTGCAGCTAGCAATGAGGCCCAAACCAGCACAGCCACTGCAA
>NW_015506626.1:104829-109390 GCF_001515645.1 Sinocyclocheilus grahami
TGATTGCTCTCCTCACAAATCAACTCTTTCTTGTTTTTGTTTCATGCTCTCTGTGCCTTGCCCTGGACTTTTATGTCACTTTCTGTCTTCCGTGGTGTTTGTAGTCAGTTTGTAGTCCGTTTGTTCATCGGTTCCCCTTGATTAGTCTCCCCCAGGTGTGTCTTATCTTGTTAAGCTTGTTAGCTCCCTGTGTATATATAGCCCTAGTTTTTCTTTAGTTCCTTGTGAGTTGTTGAATGTAATGGTTGTCTGTTTGCCAGTCATTCTGTTCTTTGTTCCCTTTGGTTTTTGCCTTATTGTTTGTTCTAGTTTTTCCATTAAATGCCTGCACATAACATTATTTTATTGCCTCTGCCTGTTTTCCGCAGCTTCTCCACAACGTTACAGTTTATCACTTGCATGTCTCTGTGACTAGTGCATCTTTGAGCCTATATTTAGTATAAGTAAAATACTGAAGTACTGTTAAAATCAGATACTCTAAGACTTTTACTCAAGTTGTTTTGGAATGGGTGACTTGTAACGTGTAGTGGAGTCATTTTCACTGTAAGGTATCTGTACATTTACTCAAGTATGGTTTTTATGTACTCTTTACATCTCTGCATTTCTGTTCACCTTCAGAGTACTTTAGAGCATTTGCAGTACATTCGTAAGACAGACGTAAGTGCTGTTATGTACTGAAGCTTTGGAAACAAAACCAATGGTTCAAAAACATAAATCTAAATTTGAAGAGAGCCTTGCTACGCATTTTGCTGTCTTCTCCTGTGCCATCGTTACTAAGCAACAGTGTAAACAGCTGCTTGCTTGATGTTAAATAATATAATGTGAACACAGCGGGGGCAGGGGGAGGGGGGAGCAATCGAACCAAGTGTGAAAGCACCCTTAAAGACATTTAAGCACACATTCAATTCAATTTAAATTAAAGTTTATTTGTATAGCGCTTTTCATGATACAAAGCAACTTTATAGAAAATTAAGTTTCTACAATATTTATTAGTAGCTTATCAGTGGTGACTGTCAGTTAACGTACATATGGCAGAAATGTACGGAAAAATCTATTAAAGACGTAATAAAACAGACGATGAACACTTTTAACAGCAATTATTATATGATGCAGTCAAACTTATAGCAAAATGTGGTAGTTCTGTATGTTGTTTCAGGGTTGGCATCATCTGAGGTCCTCTGAAGGGTTGGCATCATCTCTTCTCAGGTGTTCTGGATCCAGACTGAAGCTTGTGTAAATCCTAGTTACCACGGGATGTTAATCCCAGCAGAAACAGAGAAACAAATAGAGAAATAATTAGCGTAGCTGCTGTTCCAACCAAGCAAAGATGATTTGTTTAACCCAAACTAAAGTGAAAGTGACGTGACGTGACCCATACTTGGAATTAGTGCTCTGCATTTAACCCATCCAAAGTGCACACACACATTTTATAGATTTTTGCATGTCACAGGGTTAAAATGGGGGAAACATTTTAATTTAAATATGAATTTATAATAATAAATATGAATTTATTTGCAGGTTTTATTAACAAACTAAAGATAAAAAGTCCAAAAGATAACCCTTTACAATATCCTTTGAAAGCTCCAATGCATGTACTATATGCAATTTGGCCTCTCAAGAAAACAAATCTTGTTATCTTGTATTTTCTTGTTGTCTTGTAAATTGAACATAACATCTATATTTATATATTGCTATGTGTGTTTAGGCATGTGTATATAATTCATAATGTATTATTGTTGGAACTGAATCAGTGACGTGTAAATGTATTTGTGTAGAATGCATATCCTCTCCATGTCTGCATGATGGCACCTGCATCGTAGACTCCTCTCACTCCTTCCACTGCGCCTGCCTGGCTGGATATACTGGAAAGAGATGTGAACATGGTGAGAACAGTCTTTTTAAGAGATAAATTAACAATTTAATGCTATCCATAAACAGAAATGACCAGAGGTTAAGTCTAGACTCAAACTGCAGCTAATTTGCTGTTCCTGCTGCTGCTGTTGTTTTGTTTAAAATGTGTTAACACTTGTTTATACTACTACCCTTACAAGACAAATTCATGCCGTGTATGCACTTTTTATTCTGCCCCTGATGTGTGTTCCATCTACACAAACTTGACAGTAAGCTGACAGGATTCAGAAAAGGAAATCATTTAATGTTATGCTCTTTTCCACTTCTTTTCTCTTTTTTGTTAAAAAAGCAAAGGCTCTCAAAGGCACATGTGAGGCAAACAGGGAGAGGAGCAATTTCTGGCTAATTGCACGGAGAGAATCTAGAACACTGCAGTCATTTACTGGTTAACCTCTAACCTAAGAGTTGCATGACCTGAACCAACCACTAAGAAAACAGTTCAGAGTTATCAATGTCATTTTTGATCATACTGCCACACTGTGGTGCTACATAAATAAATAACAGAATGCGTTCCATCACACTTTTATATCATAGCATGTAACAGTTGTATGCAGGGCTTGTTTTGTGCTTGTGATTTGGACAAGTATATCAGTCATGCACTAAAAAAAAAAAAAGTATTTTATTCTTACTATTATTATAATGTTAAATTGATTTCTAGGACACTTTTTTACCTTTTATAAAGGGCCATTTTCCCCCTAACTTTTTTAAATGTACAGTACTGTATGTGTCATCTATCACAAATTCTTAATTTAAATATGAAACCAAACCACCAGTAGGTGGCAGCACGTGACTGTCTTAATGAGTGAGTTGTTGAGTCATTCATTCGATTAATTTAAACAGCTAATTTATTCAAGAATTAAGCAGGTGCCTTTCTTGACTCACTCGATTTGTTCAAAAAACGCTTAATCTTTTTGTAACAAAACACTGTTGTGTTGCTCAGAGATGCAAAGATTATTGAACTACTTTGTATAAAATCATCGTCATATTGCAATCGTGTTGATATTCGGGAAAACATCACTCTTGGCTGTGTGGTGTTGCTTTTGTGTTGCGTTTGTTTGTTTTGATTTCTCCACAAGTTTCTCTCTCACACACAGTTTGTCTGTGCAAGCCTCAAGTAGTGCGACCTTGTCAATTTTCAGTCACCATTTTTACACCTAATGTAATACAATCAGAATCATTACACACGAAAGTTTTTGGAGGCTAAAGTCTCGGTGCTTTCCTGGTTGTTTTTTGTTATTCACATTTTAATCAAGCTACTTGTCCCAGACAAGTGGGAAAGTGGACAAGCGTTAATGCCGAGCCCTGTGTGTGTATGTATGATCTCCCAGTGCTTGAGTGCAGAAGGCCTTTGGTTCCAGCCCACGGGACTGCAGAGCATCTGGATGTAAGGGTTGGAGGACATGCTGTGTTCCAGTGTGACCCTGGATACACATTAAAGGGTTTCAGGATGGCCACCTGTTTGTTGGATGGGTCATGGAGTACACCAAGTCCACAGTGTGGTAAGCAACTAAAAACTCATTATAAGATATAACAAGAAACAACTTTTGTCATTGTACTTGGGTTAAAATTAATTTGATCATAGTTGAAGTGTGACTGTATCTTTTCATCAGTGCCTGACCAAAACTGCGGCATTCCTCCAAAGCCAGAGCATGGTGATCACTTCCTCGTTTATGGACCAAATGATGTACTTATTGCTATACAGTATTTCTGCGATAAGCTATACAAACTGAATGGAACCCCTCAGAGAACCTGTCTGGGCAATAACACTTGGAGTGGGACAGCACCAACCTGTGTCAAAGGTACTGAACTGTTTACAATACAATGACTTAGTAGCTCTTGGTCCTGAGCATTGGACACTTCTGTGGATAGCTACACTGTAAAAAAAATCAGTTAAATTTACGGTAAAATACCGGCAGCTCTGGTTGCCAGAACTTTACAGTGAAAAATACGGTATCAACATTTTAGGTTTTACAGAACTGTTTAAATTTACAGTGAAATCCAGTATTTCATTAATTGATACAATATTAACATGCAAACCTTTGAGTTATCTCATTTTATTTGCATAAATTGACTGCACGTAATTTGGCCAATTGCCATTTGTTTATAAACTAATATTTATAACACTCAAGTAACGCAAACGTATTAGTTTTAAGAACTATTTAGCTTAATGTCAGGCTCTGCTCTCCAGCACAATGGTGACCCACAAAACACAACAGGAAGATGACTGTTAGGCAAAATCCTCAGTTTTAAAGAGCACTTATATGTGTCCACACTACAGAGTGTTGAAGTGACACTGAAGCGGTGATGAAGTTAATGAGATAATTAAGTGAGGATTGAGCATTAGTGATGAACACCTGTTAACAAGCAGAATCACTGAAGGAAAGAGAAACAAGAGCAGAGAAACACAACTTACAGCCAAAGCCAAAGATGAAATCAACTGAAAATAAAACACATTAAATGTATCAAGATCTCAGCAGAGGAGGATTAAACAGCTCCACAAACAGCATCACCAGCTTCTTATTACTAACCAGTGTGACTTTATTTCCGTCATATGTGTACAAATTATTGAGATTATTTTGTCTTCAATTATTTTTGTATTGCATGTTTTTTATATTTTAATTTTTGTTTTGAAAGTATGGTAAAAACTGGT
>NW_015506626.1:109476-113387 GCF_001515645.1 Sinocyclocheilus grahami
ACACACAGACATCAACAGTCAGCCTATGAATCTCAAGATTAGTGACAATTAAAAAAAATGTCATGCTGCAATGCATGCTGGGAGTTTTGTACATTATTATTTTTTTTTTAATTAATAACCATTGTTGAGATTCATTTGCTGATTCTTGATATCTGGTGTGTGTCTGAACGGTGCTGTTGCTCTAAAGAGCTTATGCATAAAATGTTTTTCAAATTTCTTAATAGTTTCTGAACATATCTTTTTGAGTCATAGTAGTAAATGATACTGTGGCCTTAAATTTCTTATCAATAGTGTCTGCATATCTTGTAGAGTTATGTTAGTACCATCAACAAAAAAAAGTTAATCAGCCCACATTATTAAACACTTACTGAAATCAGTGAATCAGATCACGAGATGATGATTTCATCATCATGAACAGTCATCAAAACCACTTCGTTACAGTTTCTTACAGCTTTTGTTGTCATACCAAATGTGCTTTACATACACAGAAACAACAGCAGAGAAAAACTAACATTAAAGCGTCAAGGGTCAAGAGCCCAACTAAAGCAACCACTGATCGCCAAAATGGTGAGGCCAAACAAAACATTTTCAATACAATATAAACCTCGGTTAATTCTCAAATAATTTTTGTAGATATATGACAGAAATAAAGTGAGTCTGGTTAGTAATGAGGGAAGCTGGTAATGCTGTTTGTGGAGTTGTGTAATCCTCCTCTGCTGTTTTATTTTGGTTAATTTCATCTAAGGCTGTGGCTGGAAGTCAATTGTAGTTTTGTTTCTTGTTCTTTCCTTCAGTGATTCTGCTTGTAAACAGCAGCTGATGATCAGTGTCTGAATTCACTCATTTGTTTTCAATCACTCGGTCTAGTGGACTATATAGTGAACTAATGTAGGGAATAGTGAATGAGGGTGTAGGGTGTTATTTCAGACACAGTCTATGAGTGTTGACTCTGAGGCTACTTTCTCGAAAACAAAGGTTAGATCTATTACAGTTATTCACCGTATATAGTAAGGAAACTTACTGTAAATCATTTAACATGTTTTTACTGTGGCATTTCTACAGTCTTTTACCGTTAAAATCACGATCATTTTTTACAGTGTAGATTGTCTCCATGGTCACTGCTTACAACATCAAGCATCTCAAGTCTTCAGTGTATTTTACATTAAATCTTTATTGTCAGTTTATCGTTGACTTATACAGTATGGTAGGTCTGTGGTTTTTTTCTATTTCAATTTGTACTTCAGTTTTTGTGTGGTAGAGAAGTGCCTTAATTAAACCTTTGAATTTCTTCTATTTACAGAGCTGGACATAATTCCTGCAGCAGATAATGAACAAAACAAAGGCAAACACAAACCGACCGGACAAGACGAAGTGGGCCATGCCAAGAACAAAACTTCAGAAGAAAAAGAAAATGAGTCAAAAACAGTCAAAGATATAAAACCACAAAAACCTACCCCTGGAAAGGATAATGTGGGACAAGATGGAAAGTTTGGCGAAGACACGGGCATAGATTTTGGGAGCAATTTTGTAAAAGAAAAACCTAAAGCTGAAAACAAAGATGCTGATAGCAGCATTAACACAATCAAAAAGAAGGAAACTGGAGAGGATAAGGACCCTCTTAAACCCTTTGACAAAGATGCACATTTAGATATCGGAAAGAAAGTTGGAAGTCCAACAAAAGATTTGGGCATGGAATATATAGATATTGTCTTGATAGACAATAGGATGGCCAATAATCAGACAACAAAGGCTGACAAAACCAAGGATGGTGGAATGGACAAAGGACAAAAAAGAACTGATGGACCTAAATACACAATATTAAGCCTGACTGAAGATGAGAAAGACAACATTCTTTATGAAATAGATACCATACACAGAGGGAATAACACTGAATTTTTCAATAGGAATGACATAGAAAATCTGGGGACACTGCTTGAAGAAACTGAACAACTCCCCACAGCTACTACTGGAAATAATAGCACAACAGTCATACCAACAGTGAGCAAAACAACTGACAAAATGACAATGATGGCTAAACCTATGGAAAAGGTCAAAGTGGATACAGTGAATGTAAAGACATCAGAACAGGATTTACAACAAGAGACAAAACAAGAATCTCAACAAAACACCGACATGGAAGGTGAATCTGGGCAGATTATTGGTAATCGCGAGTGTCTCTACGATGCTCTATAAACACCACAGAATGTATGCAATTAAATGTTTTGTAGTGATTTATAGTCAAATTATTTTTGCAAGAATATTTTTCAGCTGACTTGAGTTGAATTATGTGCTAAAACACATATTCCCTGCCATATTTATGATGCTTCAATACAGTTACTGAATATACAGTACAGTAGGGTACAACGGGGCTAGAGGCACACTTTAAGAAGAAAATGTGCGCATATATATATATATAGTGTGTGTGTGTATGGAAGTCACAAGAGGGGCTCACCAGCCTGGGGCAAAAGGCAGAAAGTATATATACAAATACTTTAGCTAAAGTAATATGTTTATGCTTTTAAATTAGTACTTGTTCAGAACAATCACTTTGGCAAAGTTTGTACTATGTTCTTTCTTATAAATATAAATTAATTTACTTTTGTTCAGTGAATACATTGTCACACCCAACTTAATATATTACATTTACCAAATGAAAAAATAAATAAAAAAAGGCAGGCCCCAATGGCAGGTGCACATTTTTACCCCAAATACCATACATTTACTTATTCTTCTGTTATTGAAAAACTGCTGCTTTAATTACTTTGATTCAATAATTTTACACTTTCTACTTAAATCTACAACATAAAAAAACATAAAATATTAGATTAAATTAGCGTAGAATCAACCTAGTATTGCTGTCCATGGATCAGCCAAATATCCATGTGCATATTCGTGGTTAAGAAAAGTGCTGAGGTGAATTTTGGTGCCATCTAGTGGTTTAAAGGAGAATAAGGTCAAATGTGCTGTTTACCCTGGTGCACCTTTAGCCCCAGTGTACCCTACTAAACAGACAACCCAATCAGTGTAGAGAACAAATATGAGCCAGTTCTTTTTAGTGAATCAAAAATATACAACAACCAGTGTTGTCTGTTTTCAAAATGAATTGAAATGATCTGATTCTTTGGCACTGGAGTTGCATTTCTTTTTTTCCAAAATATTTATTCTTTAAAAGTACTACAAGAATTGTTAACGGAACCATTAAGGAACTGGAATTGTTAAGATAGATGTTGGAACTGATAAATTCTTCCCAACTCACATCCCTAATAATCACATTTCTCAAAACAAAAGACGGTAACACTTTAGAATACTGTTCCACCATTAATGAATAACTACACAAGAACACACGAGTAATGCAATAGTAGCACTCTAGTAACTACTAGTATCTAACAAGAAACTCTGGTTAATGAATTAGTAAGTAATAGCCCTTAGTCGAATGTGCTAGTTCACTATTAGCTATGCACTATTACCTCCCCACTAAGAACTACTGTATACAGGTTCATAATTAATGTGAATAATACATCATGTATAATTCATTCTAAAGTGAAGATCATGACTGAAATCATTGTAAGCGTTGAGGTTTTTGTAAGATTCTGGTTAGTAATTCCTGTTGCTAGATTTGGTAACACTTAAATCATTACTAGTGGGTTACCGGGATCTTCACTTTAGAATACGGATCCAAATAATTAGTCGTTTCATCAGAAGGATGTAGTAACACTTGAGTCATTACTATCCAAAACCTTACATGTATCGCAAAAGCTTACAATGACGTCAGTCAATATTAGGGAGTTATGATGCTTTTCACTTTAGAATACTGATCCAAGTAATTAGAAGTTCCTTTAGAAGGATGTGGTAATACTATTAATTATGAACCTGTATACAGTAGTTCTTAGGAGTTCTCCAGGAAATATATA
>NW_015506626.1:113468-118833 GCF_001515645.1 Sinocyclocheilus grahami
TGTAGTTCTCCAGGATATATATATATATATATATATATATATATATATATATATATATAGTAGTTATTGATTAGCTAATAGTGAACTACCAGTTGCAACTGAGCACTATTACTTACTAAACTGTTAATCATATTTTCTTGTTAGGCAATAGTAGTTACTACAATGTTAATAGTGCATTAGTCATTTGTTCTTGTGTAGTTATTCATTACCGATGGAACAGTATTCTAAAGCGTTACTCAAAAGACATTTTATATACATGACGATTTTTTCCAAGCCATCGGAAATTATGTGGTTACTGATTAAATCCATATGCCCAACATTATTTTTGATTTTATTAAAACCTCTGACTGGACTTATACGTTCTTTTCTCTCTCTCAGAGGGTGAAGGGAGACCATGTCTTCGACTGTCACCATTGTATAATGGTTACTACAAGTTGGTTCCTGACCTCCTTCCAGAAACAGTGGAGTTCTTCTGTAACCTGTCTTATGCTCTGAGTGGCAGCGCACGGAGGACGTGTCAGCATAATGGCACCTGGTCTGGCACGCAGCCCATCTGTATGAGAGGTTGAAGCAGTCTCCGATTTCAGCACTCTTTTTAGCACTGAATTTACTGAAGAGATACGAAACAGTTGCAAAGTCATCCATAAAATGATTTCTACTTGCAGTTTTCAACTCGGCAGTTTTACCCTTTGCACAGAAACGCAGAATTATTTTTAGGACCACAGAGCAGTCAGGTCCTCGGTGTAACACCTCATCCAGAGGAGGGTGCTTTTTACAGTATTGTGTTTAACAGTGGCAAGCAGTGATTTCTTTAAACGAGTTTGCTGTCATTCACAGTATCAGAAATGACAATTAAGAAATATCATGGCAGGTGCTGATGTAAAAATAGGGCTGTTATCTGGAACAGCCATTAGGTGGCAGTGCCTTGCCAAATTCTTACACTTACTTAAGCTTTATTTGGACGGGATTAGTTTTACATGGAGAGGTGGGGTAAAGTAATTATTAGCAGAGCTTCTCAGTTATTATAGTCCCGTTCGAATGTGCATCTCAGCAAGCGATGAACACAATAAGCAACAATACCATGGTAGGCTGTGTTTAAATGATGCTCAATTGGTACTAAAGGCAGAGTTGACAACTTAGCAGTTATGTTGCTTTTAGCAACGTCTCAGACTACCCTAGTAATTTTACTAGTAATTTTCCAGGACGTATCCATTGTAACCTTGTAACCCAAAAACACAAAATGCAATGCGTAATTTAAAATGCAGGTTAAAAATAAAACCTGTGAAAAATCTAATTCCTTCATATTAACAGAGCAGATTGTGCCCTATTTTTACAGACTCTTCTTAGTGTGTAGCATACTAATTAACTGCTAATACAATGCTTAAAACTATAATTGTTCAGAATGTTTAGTTTTCACTAGCTAATAATAATAATGAAACAACTTAAATTGTTCAAAAATGTGTGTGTTCAATAATTAAATGTATTAAAAATAGTTATTTTATTTTAATATATTACGTATTTATATTATTTTATGAACAGATAAATTAACATATATCAAATATATATTTTTGATGAGATTTGATGCATTGACACAATTTTGTGTCGTGATTAATGACATCATTGCACAATGACATCAAGTCATTTAGCAATTTTTAGAAACAAATCGACCTTCCTTTAGCAACTTCCCCTGAAATTACTTGACAAGACTGATTAAAGGGCCCGAAGTGTGTACCAAAAATATCCTCCACACCATTACACCACCAACAACAGCTTGAATAACTGATACATGGCAGGAAAGTCATGCTTTTATGTTGTTTACGCAAATTTGACACCCTACCATCTGAATGTCAAGGCTCTTTAGACCAGGCAACCATTTTCCAATCTCCTAGTGTCCAATTTTGGTGAGCCTGTGTGAACTGTAGCCTGTAATTAGCTGACAGAATTATTTTCATTTTGATTAGTTTGCTTACAGGGGTGTAAAATACTTGTGTAATTGATTGCTTTACTTAAGTATTATTTTAGGGGATTATTATTATTTTAGATTATTATTATTTTAGAAGTCCAATATAAATTGGCTACTTGTACATTTACTTGATTACGTTTCTGAAGAAAAAAGCAATACCTTTTACTCCTTACAATTTTGTTGAAAAGTACTCATTAGATTTTATTTTCTTCCACCTTGCATGCATTAAATATGGTAACAGAAGCTCAAACATGCATGATGAACCAATGATTTTTGTCTTCATGCATCAATCACACAGGTTTTAGCTTCAGTTATAATCAGGGACATTTCTGACCATCAAATCTGAAGAAGTATATTGAGTTACAAATCTTAAAAAAAATTAAATTGAACATTGTATGTAAAATTAGCTGTAAGTTATGCTTAGGGGTGCTCCTAACAGTGTCCATACGATGCATGTGTATGGGACTGCTTCAAAAACCACACAAAGTGAAGTTGGATCAGTATTTCCCAATGCACCATGCACCCTGCACATGGTCTAAAAGGGTTGTCCCTATTCTCTTAATGAGTAATGGGTGTGTTTTGGGCATAACCTGCAATAAACCAATCAGAGTCTCATCTCCCATTCCCTTTAACAGCCAGTTGCGCTTGCGCAATGCCAGATTCGCTATTTACACGGCAAGAGCAAGAGACTGAACTCGTCTCCAGAGAGAAAACAGAGCTGCTCGTGTGCAAGCAAATAGGTAGCCTAATTCTGATACATGCAATGACTATCCATTGTGACATGTAGGCATTTTTATATTTATGTAGCCTACACAGTAATCATCTTTTACATTGTTTTCCTTTAATTTTTTTATATTTGGCATGTTTGTGTGCTGCTGTGTGCCCCAGAGTGTGTAATAAGCAGAGTGTACTCCTGTTGTGGACCCGCCTATAGGCGCATATTACTAACGCACTATTTAAATAACAAAAAAATACTGCGCCATTGACTTTAGACCAGGTTTTATTTGGTCAATGGCACAGTCTATTTCAGTTGCCTCAAAATAGCAACACGCCAACAATGCGCCTGAACACACTTCGTTTTCAGAAAAGCCAGATTCTCCTAGCTGACTTGTTCCACTCATCCAGATTTTGTTCTTCAGAGCTGCACAATGTTTTTTTTTTTTATTAATTTTTTTTACAGCTCTCAATTCATTAAACTCTGTGAAAAACCTGTTGGATCCTTATGACGCATTGCAGTGCATGCTGCACCTTTCGACACAGTGAAAAAAATTTTCCACCTAAAAGAGCTAACATGGATGAGAAATATCTTTTCAAAGATGCCTTACCATATTTGTGTTTTTGAATGTGGGCGACATAATTCTCCATGGGATGACCACAATTCCCTAGGCAGACATTACGCAGAGACAGCGTTCATGGATGGTACATGTCATGACCATGGGAACGTTAAAATCACAACTTTCATTTTTCTTTAAAGAGACAGTCAGTTCTTCTCCAAACATTGAGGCTGATTTGTGGACATCAATGGGAGCATTTCAGCCGGGTTATCTCCCACAGACCTCCCATTGTCCAGCATGTCCCAGTCAAGTTCATGGACGATTGAGGTGGCTCAACTGAGGGCAAGTACAGTCTCTCATTTGGTGCTTGAAACAAGGATAAATTGTCATTTGCAGCATTGGGGAAATGTTTGACACCTTCTGATGCTGACACAGACTGATCCCAATGCTGAGTTGGCTGCCATGCTTTCCCAGGCCCATTGGGATAGAGTGGAATCCTCCATCCTGCCCTGAGCATTCCCACCTAAACAACTCATATATGGGCTTGGAGCATGATGCAAAGCTAATTTTATTAAATCTCTGAGGCAAAGGCTTACAGTGCCACTGGACAGGCCACCTCTATACCCAGGTGACTATAAGACATAAGTGGTCCAGCTTATCTGGAGTCGATTCAGCAAAGCACAGGTGGATCTGTTTGCTTTGCAAGAGTCCTCCCATTGCCCTCTATGGTACTCCCTGACTGAAGCTCTGTTCTGCACGGACGGTTTGGCACACAGCTGGCCTTATGGACTGTGCAAGTATGTGTTCCCCCAAGTGCGCCTGATTGCACAAATGTTTTTTCAAGGTCAGGTAGGAAGGAGAACAGGTCCTGCTGGTTGCACCCTGCTGGCCCACAAATACTTGCTTCTCGGAGCTCATGCTCCCCTCGACGCCCCCTCCCTGGTGAATTGCCCTCCTTCCCCTTCCCTTTCTTTTTGCTAACTAGTGTTCTTCCTGAGAAGATTCACAGAGATTTTGCCATTGGGTAAATGCTTTCATTCCTAGAGGAAAGGTTAGACAGACAGATGTCCCCCTCCACATTGAAAATGTACGTCAGGACTATAGTGGCGTATCATGACACTGTGGAAGGTAGGTCTCTAGGGAAGCACAACCAGATCATTAGGTTCCTCAAAGGCATGAGGAGGCTAAATCCCTTAAAGCTGTGCCTTATTCCTCTCCTTGGTCTTACAGGGTCTGCAGAGGGTTAGGGTTAGGGTTAGGCTAACCCTAACCCTAACCCTAGCCCTTTGAACCCTTTGAGTCAGTTGAGCTTAGTACCTTCTCTTTGAAGACGGCCGTCCTGACCATGTTTACCTCCATCAAGAGGGTTAGGGAGCTGCAATTTAACCAACGTTTCCACTACCCCTTTCGGGGACCAAGTGGTGAACCTGCAAGCACTGCAAGCACACCACGATAATGCGCAGTTTTCCAATCCATGTGTGTTTTCTATTTATGGCGAACCTGGGATGGCAGAGGAATTCTGCTACCAGGCCCGTTATTTGTGGTATGCCTGTTTTTAGATGGGCCTGTCTAATTGGACTAAGTGCTCCATGTGTGGTGATTCCTATATGGTAATCATGTATGCTGTTTTTTTTTTCCATTGTAAAGGTGCCCTGTCATTAACCATGTATATTTCCTGGGCAGAGCCTTACTTGCCACCAGTCTCTGTGGATATGAGCATCTAGCATTGCTTGGTTAGAGCCCATCACAGAGACCTCTTCCATGTGTAGTGCTTCCCACTAGGTAAGCCCACGTGATGTATTCTTCACATACTGTCCTCTCCTCTGGGTAGTGTTTTTTCCAGTGTTTTTCCCTATATGGAAAAATAACCCTTTCCCCGGTGTAAACTAAGGCTCTGCACGGCTGTACATTATTATTATTATTTTATTATTATGGACATTGAGAGGGTTAAGATGTGGTAATTGCTACGAGGCCCGCAGTATCTTCACTGTAAAATCTAATTAGTTGGGCTTACTTAAAAAAAGCATGCAAACCGATTGCGTTGAAAAAACTAAGTAAAGTGAAAAAGGAATAGTATCTTGTACTGACAGATGATTATTTAGTATAGTTTACTTACACAAGAGTTTGA
>NW_015506626.1:119931-123721 GCF_001515645.1 Sinocyclocheilus grahami
TTTAGTTTTCACTAGCTAATAATAATAATGAAACAACTTAAATTGTTCAAAAATGTGTGTGTTCAATAATTAAATGTATTAAAAATAGTTATTTTATTTTAATATATTACGTATTTATATTATTTTATGAACAGATAAATTAACATATATCAAATATATATTTTTGATGAGATTTGATGCATTGACACAATTTTGTGTCGTGATTAATGACATCATTGCACAATGACATCAAGTCATTTAGCAATTTTTAGAAACAAATCGACCTTCCTTTAGCAACTTCCCCTGAAATTACTTGACAAGACTGATTAAAGGGCCCGAAGTGTGTACCAAAAATATCCTCCACACCATTACACCACCAACAACAGCTTGAATAACTGATACATGGCAGGAAAGTCATGCTTTTATGTTGTTTACGCAAATTTGACACCCTACCATCTGAATGTCAAGGCTCTTTAGACCAGGCAACCATTTTCCAATCTCCTAGTGTCCAATTTTGGTGAGCCTGTGTGAACTGTAGCCTGTAATTAGCTGACAGAATTATTTTCATTTTGATTAGTTTGCTTACAGGGGTGTAAAATACTTGTGTAATTGATTGCTTTACTTAAGTATTATTTTAGGGGATTATTATTATTTTAGATTATTATTATTTTAGAAGTCCAATATAAATTGGCTACTTGTACATTTACTTGATTACGTTTCTGAAGAAAAAAGCAATACCTTTTACTCCTTACAATTTTGTTGAAAAGTACTCATTAGATTTTATTTTCTTCCACCTTGCATGCATTAAATATGGTAACAGAAGCTCAAACATGCATGATGAACCAATGATTTTTGTCTTCATGCATCAATCACACAGGTTTTAGCTTCAGTTATAATCAGGGACATTTCTGACCATCAAATCTGAAGAAGTATATTGAGTTACAAATCTTAAAAAAAATTAAATTGAACATTGTATGTAAAATTAGCTGTAAGTTATGCTTAGGGGTGCTCCTAACAGTGTCCATACGATGCATGTGTATGGGACTGCTTCAAAAACCACACAAAGTGAAGTTGGATCAGTATTTCCCAATGCACCATGCACCCTGCACATGGTCTAAAAGGGTTGTCCCTATTCTCTTAATGAGTAATGGGTGTGTTTTGGGCATAACCTGCAATAAACCAATCAGAGTCTCATCTCCCATTCCCTTTAACAGCCAGTTGCGCTTGCGCAATGGCAGATTCGCTATTTACACGGCAAGAGCAAGAGACTGAACTCGTCTCCAGAGAGAAAACAGAGCTGCTCGTGTGCAAGCAAATAGGTAGCCTAATTCTGATACATGCAATGACTATCCATTGTGACATGTAGGCATTTTTATATTTATGTAGCCTACACAGTAATCATCTTTTACATTGTATTCCTTTAATTTTTTATATTTGGCATGTTTGTGTGCTGCTCTGTGCCCCAGAGTGTGTAATAAGCAGAGTGTACTCCTGTTGTGGACCTGCCTATAGGCGCATATTACTAACGCACTATTTAAATAACAAAAAAATACTGCGCCATTGACTTTAGACCAGGTTTTATTTGGTCAATGGCACAGTCTATTTCAGTTGCCTCAAAATAGCAACACGCCAACAATGCGCCTGAACACACTTCGTTTTCAGAAAAGCCAGATTCTCCTAGCTGACTTGTTCCACTCATCCAGATTTTGTTCTTCAGAGCTGCACAATGTTTTTTTTTTTTATTAATTTTTTTTACAGCTCTCAATTCATTAAACTCTGTGAAAAACCTGTTGGATCCTTATGACGCATTGCAGTGCATGCTGCACCTTTCGACACAGTGAAAAAAATTTTCCACCTAAAAGAGCTAACATGGATGAGAAATATCTTTTCAAAGATGCCTTACCATATTTGTGTTTTTGAATGTGGGCGACATAATTCTCCATGGGATGACCACAATTCCCTAGGCAGACATTACGCAGAGACAGCGTTCATGGATGGTACATGTCATGACCATGGGAACGTTAAAACTCATCCAGATTTTGTTCTTCAGAGCTGCACAATGTTTTTTTTTTAATTAATTGTTTTTACAGCTCTCAATTCATTAAACTCTGTGAAAAACCTGTTGGATCCTTATTGCAGTGCATGCTGCACCTTTCGACACAGTGAAAAAAAATTTCCACCTAAAAGAGCTAACATGGATGAGAAATATCTTTTCAAAGATGCCTTACCATATTTGTGTTTTTGAATGTGGGCGACATAATTCTCCATGGGATGACCACAATTCCCTAGGCAGACATTACGCAGAGACAGCGTTCATGGATGGTACATGTCATGACCATGGGAACGTTAACATCACAACTTTCATTTTTCTTTAAAGAGACAGTCAGTTCTTCTCCAAACATTGAGGCTGATTTGTGGACATCAATGGGAGCATTTCAGCCGGGTTATCTCCCACAGACCTCCCATTGTCCAGCATGTCCCAGTCAAGTTCATGGACGATTGAGGTGGCTCAACTGAGGGCAAGTACAGTCTCTCATTTGGTGCTTGAAACAAGGATAAATTGTCATTTGCAGCATTGGGGAAATGTTTGACACCTTCTGATGCTGACACAGACTGATCCCAATGCTGAGTTGGCTGCCATGCTTTCCCAGGCCCATTGGGATAGAGTGGAATCCTCCATCCTGCCCTGAGCATTCCCACCTAAACAACTCATATATGGGCTTGGAGCATGATGCAAAGCTAATTTTATTAAATCTCTGAGGCAAAGGCTTACAGTGCCGCTGGACAGGCCACCTCTATACCCAGGTGACTATAAGACATAAGTGGTCCAGCTTATCTGGAGTCGATTCAGCAAAGCACAGGTGGATCTGTTTGCTTTGCAAGAGTCCTCCCATTGCCCTCTATGGTACTCCCTGACTGAAGCTCTGTTCTGCACGGACGGTTTGGCACACAGCTGGCCTTAGGGACTGTGCAAGTATGTGTTCCCCCAAGTGCGCCTGATTGCACAAATGTTTTTTCAAGGTCAGGTAGGAAGGAGAACAGGTCCTGCTGGTTGCACCCTGCTGGCCCACAAATACTTGCTTCTCGGAGCTCATGCTCCCCTCGACGCCCCCTCCCTGGTGAATTGCCCTCCTTCCCCTTCCCTTTCTTTTTGCTAACTAGTGTTCTTCCTGAGAAGATTCACAGAGATTTTGCCATTGGGTAAATGCTTTCATTCCTAGAGGAAAGGTTAGACAGACAGATGTCCCCCTCCACATTGAAAATGTACGTCAGGACTATAGTGGCGTATCATGACACTGTGGAAGGTAGGTCTCTAGGGAAGCACAACCAGATCATTAGGTTCCTCAAAGGCATGAGGAGGCTAAATCCCTTAAAGCTGTGCCTTATTCCTCTCCTTGGTCTTACAGGGTCTGCAGAGAGCTCCCTTTGAACCCTTTGAGTCAGTTGAGCTTAGTACCTTCTCTTTGAAGACGGCCGTCCTGACCATGCTTACCTCCATCAAGAGGGTTAGGGAGCTGCAATTTACCCAACGTTTCCACTACCCCTTTCGGGGACCAAGTGGTGAACCTGCAAGCACTGCAAGCACACCACGATAATGCGCAGTTTTCCAATCCATGTGTGTTTTCTATTTATGGCGAACCTGGGATGGCAGAGGAATTCTGCTACCAGGCCCGTTATTTGTGGTATGCCTGTTTTTAGATGGGCCTGTCTAATTGGACTAAGTGCTCCATGTGTGGTGATTCCTATATGGTAATCATGTATGCTGTTTTTTTTTCCATTGTAAAGGTGCCCTGTCATTAACCATGTATAT
>NW_015506626.1:125043-146771 GCF_001515645.1 Sinocyclocheilus grahami
ACACAGTTCAGCTGGTTGTGGCATTTTGTATAGGGACCTAGTATCACTACATTGGCACAATGCTCATTGAAGCTAAGCACAGTTTAATTGGAAACTAAGTAAACATCTCAGTTACTATTGTAATCTCCGTTCCCTGATGGAGGGAACAAGATGCTCAATGTAGTGACACTAGGGGTGCACTTGAGAGCCCTAAACACCTCTGATGCTTTAAAAAAAAAGGCTAATGAGAACTGGCTAGAGGAATTTGCTTGCAAGCCACTCCCCATACATATGGGTATGAAATGAGCTGGCATGCTCCACTCATTCAGGTTTCCCGGCTGTTTCAGCTCTGTTTACAGTAGATGGGAAACAAGGCGGGTGCTACAGAGCGATAGCTGCTGGTAATAAAGAAACCCAATACATTAATACAGAATACTTAAACCAACAATAGAAATCTGACAATCTATTTTCATAAATATTGTACTGACATAAACATTTTTAACATAGATAAATTCAAAAATAAATGTAAAACTAAGATGTTTTGTTTGTATTCTTATTTATAGCCTGTCGAGAGCCCAAAGTATCTGTGCTGGTCAAACAGAGAGTTCTACATCCCCATATCCCATCCAGGTATAGACAGTTGCACTATGTCACTCCCGATGACAGAGTGTTACAATAACATATATGCAAAGTTGAACCATTTAATTAATTACTGTGACCATAATTCTCCTATTCATTCCAAGTAATTTTCAAGTAAATCAGTGAACTGTAAATTGTGTTTCATTAATTCTGTATGTTTGTCTAATATGATGTCCTTTTTCTGTCTCTTGTGTGTGTGTGTGTGTGTTCAGGAAAACACCTGTGCATAAGTTTTATTCTTCCTCTGGAGTGACCAGTTTCTTAAGGGAAGTGCTGCCCACCCAGGCCCCTTTTACCATGCCCCCACTCCCACAGGGATTTCATCATGTCTACACACACATTGAGTATGAGTGTATGTCACCTTACTACCAGCACTTTGGAAGTGCACGCAGAACCTGTCTGAAGATGGGAAAGTGGAGTGGACGTCATGTTTCTTGTTCGCCTGGTGAGGGCACATATGACAGACAAGACAAACAACAATGAAGAAGGTGTATTTTACCTTTTAGGTCTGTATTATAGAGATCAATTTCATCATTTAATTAGGTGATGGAAAATCATGGAGGTTTGTAAGACAATGATCAAGTTAGCAAGTTTTTTTTCATTGTAAGAAGTAACATGTCTTTCAGAAAACAAAGTCACACACTTATGTGAATATGCCAAATGCTTGTGATCTGCCAGTATTTTAGGGTGAGCCTCTGAAAGTGGGCCCGAATGCTCTTGTCAAATGTCAAGAGTTACAGAAGGAAAGTATCACATCCATACACATTTATCAGAGCGTCAGCACAAGCAAATGCTTGAGGAAGTAATACAACCAAATAGAACTCTCTATATGATCCACAACAATCCAAGCCCTCAAAGTGCACTTTTACTGTCATACTCGATAATCTGTAAAATATTCATTGTTTTTGTTTCTTCTCTTAATTTTTTGTTCTCTCTCTCCCTCTCTATGGCAGTGTGTGGGAAGCTGACAAACTTTGACCATCAGAACCCTTCTGAGACTAACTGGCCCTGGCTGGCTGCCATCTACCGTTTGCCTGTTGCAAGCAAACTAGGGAAGTTAAGTGTGGCCAAGACAATGGGAGCAAACATTGAACTGATGGAAGAAGAGAGTGATATGGATGGTTGGCAGCTTGTTTGCAGCGGAGCCCTGGTGAACCAGCGAAGTGTGGTTGTAGCTGCCCACTGTGTCACAGAGCTGGGGAAATTATATCCACTTGACACGGCCAAAATCAGGGTAGTGCTAGGCAAACAGTACCGCAGTGATCAGAGAGTGACCAAGGGACTGCAGCGATTACGGGTCAGTTTGAAATAATACTAATAGTCAGAAGTTTGGACACTCATACCCATTCTTTATTATTACTACTTTGCACATTTAAAACTTTAAGTATTAAAATAACTATTAAAGTTCAATTTAAATTATTTGTAAAAATGACCTACAATTAAAACTATGGCAAAACAAATGAAAACACAAGTGGGCGAACACACACGAAAGTCTGCTTATCATAAGATATTTTGGATGAAAACCAGGAGGCTTGTGACTGTCCCATTGACTGCCAAGTAAATTACACTGTCAAGGTCCAGAAAAGTATGAAAGACATTGTCAGAATAGTCCATCTGCCATCAGTGGTTCAACTGTAACGTTATGAAGCGACGAGAATACTTTTTGTACGCGAAGAAAACAAAAATAACGACTTTATTTAACAATTTGTCTCTCCGCATCACCGTAGCGCCATTTTGGAGAATATCCACTGGACACAAGCAGTGTACGCTATTCTGTCAGCCGCGACACAAGGATACGTTTTTGACGTGTATTTATGCTTTGATTTGAACGAAAACAGCACATCCATGCAGCGCGGCTGGCACAGAAGAGCGTAAGCTGCTTGCGTCCAGTGGATATTCTCCAAAATGGCGCTACGGTGATGCGGAGAGACACAGAATAGAAAAATTGTTAAATAAAGTCGTTATTTTTGTTTTCTTCGCGTACGAAAAGTATCCTCGTCACTTCATAACGTTACGGTTGAACCACTGATGGCAGATGGACTATTCTGATGATGTCTTTCATACTTTTCTGGACCTTGACAGTGTAATTTACTAGGCAGTCAACGGGACAGTCACAAGCCTCCCGATTTTCATTCAAAATATCTTAAATTGTGTTCCGAAGATGAACAAAGCTTTTACGGGTTTGGAACGACATGGGGGTAAGTGATTAATGACAAAATTTTCATTTTGGGGTGGAGTAACCCTTTAAAACGTGGAAAAAGTGTAGTACCTGAGCAGTTGGACAAAACACCACCTACTGGTCAAACCATAGAATAATAGATATTTTCTTTAGATATATTAACGTCTGAATAGTTTGGCCTAAAACCACAATGAGACCAGTCTTTTTAGATACCTTGGGGCACACCCTGTTGAGTACTGAGAATGATCCTCAGTGTTCCCTTATGAGAGGATTTTAATTTAGTCATAAAATGCTGAATTTTATACTGTACAAATTGGGGCCAGCAGCATATTTACATCATTTTTAAAACAAAAATTATTAAAATATATACCTATATTAACTGTTCTTGAGTAAACGATCAAGGAGTATAATAGCAAGAAGTTCTGTAAAAGTTGACAGCAAACAGTGCCACTGTAACCATCTTCTGAGAATACCAAAACATTGCTTTTTCACCAAATCGATCTTACAATTCTTTTTTCGCAGCGTTGGTGTGCTTGGCCATGTAATTGCTGCTTCCGTCATGATTTACTCCCCTGCATGTCATAAAAAAAAAAACCTTCTTTTGTGAAACCCAAGAGGTGATCATTTAATGAATATCTGTATATGAATATCTATTAAACTTTTATGTGAATTATTTATGTACATGTAAAGGTTTTCTAAGTTCCTGGAAAACATAAATTTGAGTAATGTGTGTCCAAGTTTTGACTACTACAGCATATTTAAACGTTTTTTTGTATATCCTGCTATTCATTCCACGTCTCACCTCTGATTGGTCAGGTATCCTCCATCACTCTACATCCAAACTATGATCCCCTGGTGCTGGATTCAGATGTGTCTGTATTGAAGCTCTTGGACAAGGCTCGTATTGGAGAATATGTGCTACCAATCTGCCTACCAGATGCTCGTGATACAGTCGAAGATTCCAGACAAAGAATGGTGACAGGCTGGTCCCTCTTACCTGACCAGAAGGCTGGAGATGCTGAGAAAGCACGTGTGGGCCGCGTGATTCTGGGGGATGTTGTTCAGTGTGAGCAGCAATATGCCAGTTATGGTGTTCCTATCAGTGTCTCTGAAAACATGCTGTGTGGGCGACAGGGTTCTGGCGCGGAACAGTCAAACATTTGCCCTGCTGACACTGGAGGGATTCTTATTTTGCCTCCAGTCTCCTCAGGCTCCAGTCTGACACCTCCACATGGACAGGGCTCACAGGAGTGGAAACTTTTAGGGTTGGTCAGTTTTGGACATGATTCTTTAAACTGCAACCCAGAGCTTTACACCGTGTACACTCATGTTTCTAATTTTGTCAGCTTTATAGAGGAAAATATGACATAGGCTGACAAACAATATTACATCTTATCTCTGTCTCATTTATATTATTTAATTCATTTTCTTCTATCCATTATAATACTGCATTAATGTATAGGCTTAAATACACTGGACTATGCAGTGCACATATATATAAGACGTGGACTTAATTTAAACCTTATTGTAACCATTATAAGGGAAACAGTCCTAAAACAACATAGTCCTAAAACAATATTTCAATGTTTTAGGAAAAAGTCCTAAAACACCAACACTGAGCAGCTTCCAACATTCATGTTGGCCCTCAGTCTCTCAGGTGATATTTGCTTTGACTATAAATCTTATAAATGCACATAAATTGTAATGTTGTATTTACCATTGTAAGCACTATTGAAAGATGTATAATAGATGTATATATTTACAAATATTTTTCAGTATTTTCTTATTGGGGTAACCCAGCTAAGAATCATTACTCATGGATATGGACTGCAGTAACAAAATTAAAACTAATCAAATACTACAACATTTAGTGTGTAAAAACACATCTCTTCCATCTTCATTTGACCCTCTAACTCTAGCACTCTCTATTCTAATTCTATTTTATCTAATTGTTTTCTTTTTATTAAAAAAACACTTGACCCTCGCTTGCACTCTATTCTATATCTATTCTTTTTTTTGGTTTAAATGACCATCGATCTATCTACTTGTTTTCTTTTTATTTAATATAAAAACTTTTTTTTAAAAATTGCTACATGTACTGCATTAGGCTAACCAAGAGTTGTCACAGCACTTACACATCATTTGTCCTTTATTGTTTTTGATTGCTTCTATTGTCCTCATTTGTAAGTCGCTTTGGATAAAAGTGTCTGCTAAATGACTAAATAAATGTCAATGTAATTGTAAAAAACATTTGTATTTATTCAATGACAGTCCAACATTGTGAGACTTCAGCGTGAGGAGTGAATTGCAAGATGCAAGATGAAAGTCACCTGAGAGGAAGCAATGTCTTGTCTGTGAATACATGCAATGTTTACAGAAGATTTATTGCCTAAATGGTTCTAAAAGAAGACGGCCAAACAATAGTTCACACTTTCATATGATATTCACTTTAACACCCACCAAAGTGAGATAAAGGTAAATGTGTCTTTTTGAGGTCCATGATGAAGGGCTTGAGCATGAGAATCTCTAAATTCCTCAATGGACTATTTAATCCAATTGGGGCTATCATTTAATGCATAGTTAAAGTGAATTAACAAATGTAGTATTAAGGTGATGTAGGCATGCTGAAGCTACACAAACATTGTTGCTGTAGTTCTATAGTTATTACTTTTAAAGTAATGTTGTTAAAATATGAATTTATACGAGGAGTGCACCAGTACTAAAATTAAATTTTCAACAAACTATATTTCATCAAAGGCCTTCCTTTTTTTTTTACTTGATGCTAAAAACAAGCATTTAAAAATATATTTATATATATAAAGCCATGTCTAAGAGATAAATATACTCACTTTGTAATATCAGCAACACCATTTGAATTTACTAGACCTATATTTAGGAAGTCACGATGTGTCACGATGTACACCATAGGCTGTGCGTTGGTTATCATTTATACTTCTGCATCGTTGTCCGCGTCTACGTGCAATACACATGCAAACCGCTAGTCTGCCATGTTCACGGGAATGTTGCTGGTGTAACCCGCTGTCGTATGGCAAAAGCCAAAGAAGAAGCAGCTTGCCGTAGAAGCATCAGCCGTGACAGTGGCAAATAAATATCAAAGAACAGATCATTTATTTAAAACTACAAAAAAGAGACGACAACGGAACTGGAGAAGATGGCATTCTTTCGACTTGTACCGTGGCAGAACAACGTTGTTTGTCACCAACAACAAAGTGATGTATAATGCTATGTTTTATTATAAATGATAAGACATTTGTTCTTTTCTTTGTTTTATTTTAAATAAGGAGGTGTAACATATCAAAGTGCAAAAAACACACACAAATCTCAAATACCTAAGGAGGGAGGGGTACTAGCAGACCAATCACAGCACTTGCAGTCCGCGTAGAATTGACACGCTGTGACATTTTTGGAGAGGTGCATGTCAGGCTACACCGTAGCCTGCGCATACTACGCACAGTCTATGGCGTAGCTACAATGTAGGTTCGATGCAGAAGAATAAATCAGCCTTTACAGATTTATATCATATAATAAGTGACACGAAAGACTTAAAACTTTCTGTCCTCAGGATTACTAGTAAACACACTACAGAAAGGTGTGTTGGAGCAGGGTTGGAACTGAAGTCTGCAGAAGGTAAGCTCTCTAGGAGCAGGGTTGGAGACCCCTGGGGTGAGGCTGCCCTCTTTCTTTCTAGGAGAGATTTCATGAAACATAAGACAAGGGGTACAGGGCAGTGTTCTGGGGAAACTGCTCTCTCACTGCACTAATTAGAATAGAGCTTCCACGGATAGGTGTAAATGCTCCTGGTGGAGGGTGCCCTAGAATTTAATGTATTATTCTGCACATCTTGATCATAGGCTCTCAAATGTGGTTTTGGCCCCTCAAAGGCTTAACACAGATATGGAGATTGGATGTTGTTTGGATTCAAGTAGGCTCCAAGGATCCCCCTTGAGGAGCTTTTATAGCACTGGAAACTAAAAAAACTACCTCCCAGCACAATTCGGTGGTGCTAGCAGCGACCTTTATTTGTATAGCACTTTTCATGATGCAAATTGTTGCAAAGCAGCTTTTCAGAAAATTAAAGTTTATACATTATATTTAGTAATAGCTTATCAGAGGTGACTATCTCAAGTTGATGTCCATATGGCAGAAATGTACGGTAAAAATCAAGCAGTTAGTTAATGTCATGTAATCAAACAGACGGTGAACACTATTAACAGCAATGACTATATGTTGTGATCAAACTTATAGCAACATTTGGTAGTTTTGTGTGTTGTCTGAGGGTTGGCATCATCTGAGGTCCTCTGGGGGGTTGGCATCATCTCTTCTCAGGTGTTCAGTCATCTTAGGTCTTTGTAAGGGCTGGATCCAGACTGAAGCTTGTGTAACTCCTAGTTAGCACATGATGCCAATCCCATGGCAGAAACAGAGAAGGTACTAGAGAGAAATTAGCATAGCTGCTGTTCCAACTAAGCAAAACATGATGTGTTCAACCCAAGCAAACGAATGAAAATTAGCATTTGATCAGATGTAACTGAAGTACAAGATTATGAGATGCATTATTTGAATGCTTGGCTAAAGAGATGTGTCTTTAATCTAGATTTAAACAGAGAGAGTGTGTCTGAACACCGAACATTATCAGGAAGGCTATTCCAGAGTTTGGGAGCCAAATGTGATAAAGCTCTACCTCCTTTAGTTGACTTTGCTATCCTAGGAACTACCAAGAGTCTAGAGTTTAGCAACATTAGGGAGTGGAATGGATTGTAGCTTGATAGAAGACAAGTTAGGTACGCAGGAGCTAACCCATTTAGGGCCATTAAAGTAAGTAGCAATATTTTGTAACTGATATGAAACTTAATAGGTATCCAGTGCAGAGACTGTAAAACTGGGGTGATATGATCATATTTTCTTGACCTGGTAAGTACTCTAGCAGCTGCATTTTGGACTACCTGTAGCTTGTTTATTGAAGATGCAGGACAACCACCTAGCAGTGCTAGTCTAGAGGTCATGAATGCATGAACTAGCTTTTCTGCATCAGAAACAGGTAACATGTTCCATAACTTTGCAATGTTTCTAAGACGAAAGAATGCGGTTTTTGTAACATGGGAAATATGATTTTCAAAAGACGGTCTAATATAACACCCACATTTTTAACTGTAGAGGAAGTAACAGTATATCTGTCTAGATGCAAATTGTAATCTACGAGATTCTGTGTACTGTTTTGTGGCCTAATAAGTAGTATCTCAGTCTTATCCGAATTTAATAGAAGAATCTTTTACATTTTTAACACTCTGTTAGCTTAGATAATTTAAAAGTTTCATCTGGTCAAAATATATAGTTGAGTATCATCAGCATAACAATGGAAATTAATCCCGTATTTTCTAATAATATTACCAAGGGGCAACATGTATATTGAAAATAGCAGAGGGCCTAGGACAGATCCTTGTGGCACTCCATACTTTACTGGATTTCATTGAGATGATTACCCGTTTAAATAGACAAAGTGATAGCGATCGGAAAGGAAGGATCTAAACCATCTTAAAGCCTGCCCTTGAATACCTGTTAGTTTTGTAATCGATCTATGAGTATGTCATGATCTATAGTGTCGAACGCAGCACTAAGGTCAAGTAAAACTAACAATGAGATGCAGCCTTGGTCGGACACAAGAAGCAAGTCATTTGTAATTTTAACAAGTGCAGTGTCTTTGTTATGGTGGGGCCTGAAACCTGACTGAAATTCTTCATAGAGATCATTCTTTTGCAGGAAGGAGCACAATTGCGCAGATACAACTTTTTCTAAAATTTTAGACATAAACGGAAGATTTGAAATGGGTCTGTAATTTTCCAGTTCACTAGGATCTAGTTGTAGTTTCTTAATAAGAGGCTTAATAACCACCAGCTTGAATGTTTTTCGTGCTCAGGACGTGACCTAGAGATAACGACGAGTTAATAATATTGGTGGAGGGGGAGAGGTCCTCACCCGGGGCTTGGCTCGCGTCTTCCGCTGCTGGTGCACCCAGGGTTGCCACAGCATCTCTTCCACTTCCAGATTGAGTCACCACTCGCCTGATGAAAGTCTGTGGCATGACAAGATATCTGCCACCACTTTGTAAAAGGCAATACTCTGGTGTTTTCGAACTGAGGGTAAGCCCAAGTCAGAAGTTCGTGTGATAGCTAAAGGGATTAGCTGGAGCTGGTGTAAAGTGTCTCAGAGCCAGCAGTACTGCTGGTAGCTCCAATGTAGTTACAATATTATCTTCCAAATGTGTAATTCTTAGTTGACAGACTGCCCCCCAGTAGGTCAGAAAAGCATCTGTCTGAACTGTCCTCTCTCAAGAAGGAATCACGGCCAGGCACTCTGCTCCTTGGTAAGTGAAATAATTGCTGCCCCTGTGCCCGAGGCACCTGGGCAGAACATTTTAAACACAGGGATCATTCACGAACACTGAAGCTGGCTCACGTGACCATTGTCTAGCATGTTAAAAACAGTGGGGCAATTAATGTGCCATAGAAAAATTGGGAATGAGAGGATGGCACTTTTCTCTGTTCAGCAAATTGCTGTTTGGTTTCCTAGCCACTGTGTTCCAATGTCTGTTGTGCTTCTGGACCAAAGAGCTGACTTAGAACCATCGGAATGTCCTGTAGTGTTTTCCTACAAGTCTCAGACAGTTGCATTTGAGAAAGCTAGACTTGACACTTGTGTGTGTATTGACAAAAGTGTGGAGGAGAAAATTATATGGGTGTGTGATTCGCCAATGTGACCCATTTGTGCTGCTGTGTTATAAGCCTGAAGAGGAGATCACCTGTAATTTGGCATTGAGGTCAGGGGCAACAAATATAAGGCCTCAAGACGTCCTCTTTTTTAGGTCTCCTCCAGAGTTTTGAATGACCATCCAAAGTTGGCATCAGTCTTCACAAATGTTGCTGTCATCTGCAAGTAAGGTTGGGTCCAAACCAATAGCTGGCACAGTTAAGAGATCAGAAGTTCTAGAAACTCATAATTCTTATACAGTTCTAAGATCTGAAGAGACTCATGTGAAATCATACAGGAGAAAAGCCAGTTAGTTGAGTTTGTGACAAAATAATTTGTCATTGACTCATCATTCATGATTAATTCATACTCAGAAAGTAGAACTGAAATTACATTCATTACAACATGATTAGTTAAAACATTTCAAAATGCACCTGCAGACAATTTTTCCAGTCATGTATTCCGTCATTGAAGATACTGTGTACAAATCTTGTCTTGTCTTGTCTCGTCTTGTGTGTCTTGTCACACCCCTATAGCTGTTGGTCATAGCATTTCAACAAGAAAAGATCATTTATTACTATTTTATCAGATGTAACAATACAAGGTTATGAGATGCATTATGTTTTTAACTGTAGGTTCCAGAGTCTCACCTTGTTAACAAATTCAGATGTAAAGATTTAACCTGATCGTGCAAACACAGATTTCACTGCATCCAACTTTTTATGCTAAAGGAACCTCTTCATTGCCAGCAAATTCTAACCTTAAACAGGAAGAGCAGCAGTTATGCTCATCATGGCCTTGCACAATGTGATGGCATGAGATCCTCGTTCCATCCTACCACAGGCACCTACCTTTGTAGTTACCTTTGCCAAGACATAAGTACTGCTGCTGCTCTTTTTTAGTTTCTTTTATTTGAAGTTTGACAAGGCAGGGTATTGAAGCACAACACAAGAACGGTTACTTCTCTTTTTAGCAGCACAACCTGAAAAGTGTCAAACATAATACATAATTAGATATTATGTAGGTAATGCATAGGTAATGCAAATGGAATTTAAAAAGAATAGTTAAATTTCCTATTAGCAGCACAACCTAAAATGTGTCAAATCCTCAGACATGTTCCCTGTGTCAGCAAAGTGAAAAGTAGATGTTGGGGGAAATTGTGCAGTGGTGATGAACTATCCTTGAGTATTTTAGTGAGGGTACATATGGTGACCTCATTTCGCCTCTCACTCAATGAAGGAAGGAAGGAAATGAAGGAAACAACATTTGACAGCATTGTTTTTGAACACACTTACCAGAAAGACCTTTAAGCAGTCCACCCCTTTCTGGGCTAGCATACTTAAGAATTAACACTATGAAAGATAAATGTGCCTAGAGGAAATAAAAAGCTAAAATAAGATCTATCTAACATCTTAAATATTTCTCCTAAACATGAATGTGGTCGAATGGAGACTTTTGCTTGAGTCTCCTGCTTCTCAAACTTGTCTCCTGAAAAATAACTCTCACAATGGCCTCCTTTAAAATTTCACACATTGTGCTCAGATTTTTCTTTTGAGCTAGAAACTCTGATGGTCTAATATCTGTCTTTTTTAAAGCTCAACAACATCACACACTGTGCTCTGACTTTAGATAGAGACACTGGACACATCACATTTGTCCCCTTTGAAGCTTTAGAAGAGATCTCAACAACACCATACACTCTGCTCAGATTTTTCTTCTGGACTAAAGACTCTTGGGTCTCATATTGTCTCATATAAAGCTTTAGAAGAGACTGCAACAACTTTACAAAGTGAGCACCAACTCAAGTGCTTAAAAAGCACTAAAGAAAGTAAAACTAAACAAAACAAAACATAAATTCAGAGTTTTAGCCTATATTAAGATCAACAACCCGTGAATGGAGGACATCATGTTTGGAGCTGTTTTTGTTCTGTGTTTCGTGATAATGGAGATGGAATGTAAACGCACAATTTATGTGATTGAAAGAGTATGAAAATCTGACTAAATCTGACTAGTGTTAAAATATCATCGAGGCTGAGAAAAGAACACAACACTGCAGACAACAAGTCAAGTCACTTTTATTTATAGCACTTTTACAATACAGATTGTGTCAAAGCAGCTTTACAGTATTTAACAGGAAATAATGTGTCAATAATGCAAGAAGACAATAGAAAACACTCAATTAACACTCAGTTAAAGTCAGTTCATCATTGATTCAGTGATGTCATCATCCAGCTCAGATCAGTTCAAATAGTATCGTATTTGATAGTCAAGTTGAGCCATTATTTATATAGCGCTTTTTACAATGCAGATTGTGTCAAAGCAGCTTTACAGTATTAAACAGGGAAATAGTGTGTCGAAATAGTGTGCCATTCTCCTCTAGCCAGACAAAACC
The DNA here is from genome assembly GCF_001515645.1 of Sinocyclocheilus grahami. Classification (NCBI taxonomy): domain Eukaryota; kingdom Metazoa; phylum Chordata; class Actinopteri; order Cypriniformes; family Cyprinidae; genus Sinocyclocheilus; species Sinocyclocheilus grahami. The sequence goes on from NW_015506626.1 coordinate 136,998, forward strand.
AGCAATTAAATTCTAGGCTGCAAAAAAGTCACATTGTGCAGAGGACTCATCTGGTTCCCATGGTCTTGTCCTGATGGCCGTCTAGGTGACAAGGTCTTTGGAGGGGATCTGTCTCTGGGGCTCATCCAGTTGTCCTGGTCTCCACTGACATTCAGGGCTGTCGAGGTCGTCTCTAGGTGCTGATCCACCATCTGGACTGGATACGGACTGGATCTGGTGGCTACGGTGTATCTATGAGGTTTTCCAGTCAGGATTTAAATCGTATCATAGTACTGAGACTGCACTCATTAGAGTTACAAATGACCTGCTCTTATCATCCGATCGTGGTTCTATCTCTCTATTAGTGCTACTGGATCTTAGCGCTGCGTTTGACACTATTGTAATGAAATTACTTATTCATTTGTAATTGTAGGGAATTAATTATTATTAATTCATTCAGGTTTTGAGAGGACTCGGATCTGAATATCCCAAGTCCACCTGATTAAACCGATTTCAAATTTGTTGTGTTACACTTTAAATCAAGGGTCGTCCAGCGAGCCGTGATTTCAGTATACTGTATTTTACAAACTGACTATGTATCTGTATTTTCCCCCTGGCCACGGGTTAACACAATTATGATAATTTGTAAGCTCTTAAGAGAGGTAACGTTGATCTTGGCAAAGTTTTAACCTTGAAATTATATGACACCAGACGATGATTATTTATAAATGAAACATGAATTTTATTGACTATTCTAGATTACATAAAACCTAAACTAACACACACATACACACACATACAGTTTCAGATGACGCAAATGAGAGTTGACGGGGTTCTATGAAGCTTCCAAGTTCTAACTCGTTTTACGAGTGATTTAAATTCACCTTAGAGAATTTACCAAGCAGAGAATTGGTCTTAATTTTACTGCTTATCTAAATTCACCAGCGTCAGCAGATTTGAAGAGTTTGTTTGTACTTGCGTTTTGCTTGGTTGACAGCTGAAAAGCTGAGTCTTAGATGGTCTCGCTGGTGCGATGGGACAGCGTGGGATGCTTTGTCGCGCTCACCAAGGTGAAAGCCAAAGTTCTTTAGAGTGAGAGAGCGAGCCCCGAGCAACAAAAAGATAGCTTTGTTGTCTCCTGATTGAATTAATTCGAAGCCTCATGAGTAGATGAGTTTACAAGACTGACAGGAAATCGACCAAGAATATGGGACTCAGGTGCTGGGTGATTTAGCAAACCTTGTGATGGCTGATATCAGCGTCCGTTCATTTTTAGAAATCCCTACACTATCGACCAGAACGTTCTTTTGAATAGACTAGAAAATTATGTTGGCATTAGCGGAAGTGCATTGGCATAGTTCAAATCATACTTATCTGACTGTCATCAGTTCGTAGCAGTGAATGAAGAGGTATCATACCGATCACAAGTGCAGTATGGAGTACCTCAAGGCTCAGTGCTAGGACCATTGCTTTTCACGCTTGAAATGTTACACTTGGGAGATATCATCAGGAAACACGGTGTTAGCTTTCACTGTTATGCTGATGATACTCAGCTCTATATTTCTTCGCGGCCGGACGAAACATACCAATTTGCAAAACTAACGGAACGCATAGTTGATATAAAAAAACTGTATGACTAGTAATTTCTTACTGCTAAATTCTGAAAAAACAGAGGTGTTAATTATTGGGCCAAAAACCTCCGCATGTAATAACCTAGAATACTGTCTAACACTTAATGGCTGCTCTGTCAATTCATCAACAGTTAGGAACCTAGGTGAACCTATTTGATAGCAATCTTTCCTTCAAATGCTTCAAAATTTGTAAAACCCCATTTTTCCATCTCAAAAATATATATAAATTAAGACCTATGCACTCAATATCAAATGTAGAAACGTTAATTCATGTGTTCATGACCTCAAGGTTAGATTATTGTAATGCTTTATTAAGTGGTTGCTCTGCACATTTAATAAACAAACTCCAGCTGGTCCAAAATGCAGCAGCTAGAGTTCTTACTAGAACCAGGAAGAATGACCATATTAGCCCGGTTCTGTCAACACTGCACTGGCTCCCTATTAAATATCATATACATTTCAAAATCTTGCTAATTACTTAATTACTACTCTCCAATACTTGAGCGAGCTCTTATCGCACTATATAGTCCTTCATGTCCACTGCGTTTACAAAACTCTGGCTATTTGATAATACCTAGAATATCAAAATCAACTGCGGGTGGCAGATCCTTTTCCTATTTAGCACCCAAACTCTGGAATAACCTACCTAACACTGTTCGGGAGGCAGAAACACTCTGTCAGTTTAAATCTGCTCTAGATTAAAGACCCATCTCTTTATCCTGGCTTACACATAACACACTAAAACATTATATTATTCAAATTCATTAAAGGATTGTTAAACTGCATTAATTAGGTCAACCGGAACCAGGAACACTTCCCATAACACCCGATGTACTCATTACATTATAAGAGGAATGACATCTATGCTAATATTAGTCTGTTTTGTTCTTATTCCAAGGTCACCGTAGCCACCCAGATCCAGTCTGTATCCAGATCAGATCAGACCAGATCAGGTGGATCAGCACCTAGAGAGGACCTCTACAGCCCTGAATGTCAGCGGAGATCAGGACAACTAAATGAGCCCCAGAGACAGATCCCCAGTGAAGACCTTGTCTCCTAGACAGCCACCGGAACAAGACCATGGGAACCAGTTGAGTCCTCTGCACAATCTGACTTTGCTGCAGCCTTGAATTGAACTGCTGGTTTTGTCTGGCCAGAGGAGAACTGGCTCCCCGACTGAGCCTGGTTTCTCCCAAGGTTTTTTTTCTCCAATTCTGTCACCGATGGAGTTTCTACTGTCGCCTCTGACTTGTTTAGTTGGGGACACTTAACCACTTAATTTCACAATGTACAGATGGTAATTATATGGTATAATTACCATCTGTATGACCGGCCATCAGCATGTGATTACTGACTGCATGAGCAGCTGTCAGTGTGAATGCTGTATGTCTAGCAATCAGAGGATGTACTTGGCATACATAGTTAAATCTTTTTTTTCTTATTTCTTTTAATACTCAAACATGAATCTTATTGTATTTTTCTAGTGCTCAAATAAATCACTTATACGATGTCTAAGATGCTGTGTATTGTTTTATAATTGAAAAACTATGCAGTGGTATGTTTAATGACTAAAATATTTAGTAGAACCCTTCAATACATTTGGTAAATATTTTTCCTCAAACGGGGGATTTGAAATAGAAACTCATGAGACATGTGACTTTCAACCCATTACTTTTCTGGATTGCTCCAGGACTGATTTCATGTATTTTTATATGAAATCCTAACCCTTACTTTCTAAATTAGTCATGCTGTTGTTTTAGTTGGATGTCAAACCTATCTATGTCACAAGTATCTTAAGATGATTACAATGTGTGTAATCATGAAAACTCTTTAAAGTCTGATTTTAATCGCAGGAGCTTGCAGCACTGATCACCTTTTTTTTTTTTTTTTTTTTTTTTTTGTGACCAGATATTCTGTTACAATTATGCAAATGTAAGATCAAAATAACACATTTAAATGATCTGGATATAAATGCATTTAATTAATTGTTGTTTATTTAATTATTACTTTGTATATTGTATTAATTTTATATTAGTTTGTAGCCTATGTTGTATAATTTAAAAGCTACTGTGTGTGTTTTGTTGCCATTTGCCTAATTTTAACAATATCTAGTCACAAATTCTAGTTGAGGAAAACAAATTTTGAATAGTGCTACAAGATCATTTTCAAGTTCCATTGACATCTATGGGGCCCTATTAGGATTATTTATTCATTCATTTAGTTTTATTAACTTAACTGTTTTGCAAATTTGCCAGTTGGTGGCGATTATGTATACATTTTGTATACGATTGGTGTAAAAATGCAGATTTGTAAAAAAGGCATGAGGCTCCACTCCTAACATAACCCTCGGTTCATCGAGGGAAAAGGTATGAATGAGATTTTACAAATTCATTTAAATACGCCACTAATTGCCGTGAGACCGCTTTGTTTCTCCTCATCCTTTCATCACTCGACACATTCGATTTCTTGCCTCTTTTCATTCTTCCATATAGGACCTAAACATTCCTAAACGCACACTCATCGTTATTTTAGACGTAAAGTGAGTTAACTGTGGTACATGTCAATTATAAAACAACTGGCGAACGTCAATTTATTTGATGAATGCGAGTAGAATTAGTCCAAGGTAGCCCACTCTAGAGTGTGGAGGAGATAGGAGGAATGGTTGATGTGAGGCGGGGCAGGAGGAGTGAAAACATCGCCTGTGTTCTCACTGAGGTAGTCTTCTCTCAGTGTGACTGTAGATGTGCTCGGAGCACCGGATTATCCAAACAGAACGCTGCACGCGCGCGCTACCAACGCGTCACATCTCACCAAAGTGCATGCCAGAACCAGAGCAGAGCGAGAAGACAGCACCAACAGTTACCCGTTCCTGAGTCCTGCAGGCGAACAGGTGAGATCTGTGTATCTGTGTGTCATATGCCATAGATTCATACTTGCATTAAAGCTTTCCTAATATGTTCAATGTAATGTGTTTGAAATTGCTCCTGGCATCTTTCTTTCTTTTTTTTCTCTTTCTTTCTGCATGACTGTATGAGTATGAAGCACACAATGATAAAAAAATGTAAATCGGCAAATTATTTCTTTTTTTATTGAGCTGTAAGTGCGTTAAGCTCAGGTACACTCACCTGTTATCAAACGCACAGTTTACTCAGAAGATGTCTGTCTTTCAACTCTTTTCCTGTAATACTAAAATGAAATAGTAATAATTAAAATGAAAAAAATAAATAATAATAGAAATTTCATTTAATTTTCAGTGGAATCTGGGGTCAGGTGTGAGTGGGTATTTATTTATTTATTTATAGGACTAGGACTGCTTGACTAATGTGTGATTTTAAGAGATGTGTGAGAGAGATAATCCATTATGTCCATTCTGTTGGACTTCAAAACCTCAAAGCCACCATTTCCACTCCAGACTCTAATAGGCCTTTAAGGTAGCTTTGTGAGCATCTTTGTGTGCGCTGTCGGAGATCGCGGGGCATTAATTTCACTCTTGAGCATGTAAATAAGCGAGTGTGTGGGAGCGCAGAGCCGTTACTCACTTCATCCGAGAGAGCTTTATCTCCCTGGCCTTCTCTTCACGGACACGCATGAGAATCTCAGCAGCACACACAATGCCAGCTCTCATAATGGCACCCTATGCCCATCTCCGTCGGCTTCCGGAGGGCCTCCATCTCTGTCTTCTCTCCCCCTTCCCATGGCCACTGGGGGAACACAGGGGCGCGTTGTGTTTACCTCCGGCTGTGGCCAACGGAACACAACACAATCCCGTTCATTGCCTGTTTGTCAGCCCCGAGGCTTTTGAAAGCCAACGAAAAAGAGAGATGAGAAAACAATTAAAAGCCCCTCCTGAACGCTGCACTAACATTTTCCCAGCTCAGGGAGCCTGTGAACAGGGACGGAGCCTCTAAACTGCTCCATTATTTCTCAGTACTTGGCATGATGCTAGAGCTGCTAGTGTTTGAATGGACGACTCCACACAGAGGCCTTTTGTGGGGAAACTTGGCTCAGCACACATGCACTGCTTAATTAAGATCTATCTATCCATCTATCTATTCATCTATCTATCCATCCATCCATCCGTCCGATCAGGTCAACTGATGGCCACGTTCCATTATTATAAAAGTAATGGTGTAATGGCAAAATAGTGTTAAATATACCACACAAGGCTGGTTTAACTAAAGTTTACATGCTCACAAAATAAGTCTGTTTTTTATGACTTACACATTACATATATATATAGTCAATTGAATTGATCAATCCCTAAATTTATGAAAGTGAAATTATCATGCAGTCAGGACAAAAAAAACCCAGAGTTTAAAATCGTTTTGTACATACCTTTTCATATGCAACATTAGGTTTAGGGCCCAGGTGTAATTGTGCCACAAATAAATGTACTGTATACATATAAACGTGCATATTCTTTTTACCTACTGTTGAAATCTGTATTTTAAAAGCTCAATATGATATACAATTTAGCTAGAAAAAAGTCAAACAAAAAATTAGATGGAGCAAAACTGAAATTTCAACTATCTTACCACTATTTTAGGCTACCTGGTCTCATGGCAAAAACATACCTGGGGGCACTTTTTCGCGAGACGCGAAATACATACCAATAAGTACATATCACTGCAGTTTCCAAAATAAATTAACACTAGAGGCAGTAAAACCCCGACACCTTTTATTCCTTTTCACACAAATTTACAGAGTTTCGATTAATAAAGCGTAATCTTCCCACATTTACTTGAAGAATATTATGTTATGACTTCAAAACAATTTTAATATGCTGGGTGATTTGAAAACCGATGCTTTTGAACGTTAGCATCGCACATATCCAGCTTCATATCTATGGGTTTTCATAGACGGTAGGTTTGTTCGGTAGCTCACGGAGTACTGAGACATATTTAAGAGGCGAGGAGCTCCGGTTTGAATCCCATGCAGTTTGACAAAATTGTTCAAATCTGTGTATAAGGAAGTTCAAATGGCACGGTTGCATCAACAAATGTGTTTTTATATAAGTTTCGCATTTGTTAACACTATCGGGTAGGTTTAGGGTTTGGTGTAGGGCATATTTCCAACACGACAGAGCATTAACTTTTAGCGACAGATATTTGAATTCTGAACCGCCGCAATACGTACCTGGAGCAACGTAATAAATCACAGCAATACGTACCTATATCAGCGTAATAAAAACGTGCCAGGGTTCACGTATTGAACCCGTGTTTTAGCGCCACTCAGTGGACATTTCTCTTTGAAACTGCGGCGAAACGTGCAGTAAGGTACGTAAAAACGGTGCTGCAGAAATGTAACCAGAGGTACGTATTTTTATGAGACTGGGTTGATTTTAGGCCTTATGGTTGATGTAGTCCTTATGAAACACCACCTTATAGACTACAGCAACCTGCACTTCAAGAGAGTGCCGCAAAATGTCAAAATTAGATTATAAATAAACAATGTTTATCACGTCTCCTGCACATCCTGCCTTATTAAACGCAGTTCAGTGCTTTCAGCTCAAGCCAGCAGAAGTGAATGGTGTTGAGTATATGCAGTATAGTGATTGTGAAGTGAATAGTATACGCGAGCGATAGGGCTCTGTTGCACTGCCGTAGACATGCTGTCTGCTTTTCATCAGTGAAATTAGTAAATCTAGCAAAGCTAGGTTAAAATCTTACTATCACAGCAGTAAATATCAGAAATAAGAATTACACTAAATCAGTATCAGCTACTGGACCATTATTTCAGTGATGGGTGCTTTTGAAACACTTGGTTCAATTTTATAGCAGGTTCTATTTTAATGTCAAACGAGAAGTGATCGTTAATTGACAATAATTGGCTAGCCAAGCCCTTACAATTTTTTTATGTCCTCATCTTTATTTATGTCTGGGGCGGCGAAAGTCGGTCCTGGAGAGTTTTGCTTCAACCCTAATCAAACACACCTGAACAAGCTAATCAAGGCCTGAAGGGTTACTAGGGTTGGAGCTGAACTCTGCAGGACTGCGGCTCTCCAGGACAGACGTTCGCCACCCCTGATTTATGTGGTGAAATGCTATGTAATAATAAGTGATAAAACTGTACATTAAGCCTTAAATGTTGGTCTTGTCTGAACTTGTTCATTCCTCTAGACTCAAAGCCGTTTGGTTAGGAACAGTTAGGCACAGTTTTTATTTGCAGAAAATGTTCTTTTAAAGAGGTAATAAAATATTTCAACTCAAATCAATATTTAATGGTTATTTACTCAGTAATAAGTAAATACTGTGAGTAAGTACAATGTAATAAGCCAGTTGAGATAACCGCAAGATAAACCACTTACAGATCCTAATCACCCTGTTGGGGTTTATTCTGTGATAACAACCGACTGGATGTACATTATCCCTTACTTACTTAAAAAAAAAAAAAAAAAAATTAGTTGTTTCTGTAAAGTTTGTAAAGTGTCAAAAAAATGTCAAACATAAATGTGTGTTCTCAGAACTGTAATCCATCTAAAATTCATAAGCACTGGTTATTATATGTGTTCGGAGCTAGTCTATTCAATGTCCACACGCAACTCTCCAAATACAACACTACTGCTTATATTTACCAGCAGAATCTTCCCTTTTCAGGGAGAAACTTTATATACAGACCATTATGGATATGAAAGGAGATACCGCCTAATAAAATGCAATGCTTCAGGATTCCTTTTGTGTGTTAGCAAAGGGTCAGTCAAACGTTCCCATAGCTAAACATGGCAAAACATATCTTGTACATTCAACTAGGCCTCCAACAAACCGTGCTAACTCTTGTAATCCATTTCACATTCAACTAAATGCTGGATTTGGAAAAGCTGTGGAAATGCAGTTATACAAACTTTTGAAATCCAGCATTTAGTTGTTCATGTGAAGCGTTCATTGTCACAGCCTTTATGAACGCAGCTTTGTTTCCTGGCAGACAATAAGAGTGGCTCCCAGAAATAGGGTAGAAGTGAGCCAATCAATAAACGTGTTTCCAGTTTAGCATGCCGTGTGCGTCAGACATAGCACATGTAACGTGGGCGGTCCGTGATGTCTTGATTTGAAACACTACCACTATTATTGTTAATACAAATGATAGATAATGATATCTTCTCTATTCTATACACACTGACAACATAATAATTAGTGGACAGTATAAAATACTGTCCACTCACAAGCCATTGGGAATGAGAGAGGAAATTATTTCATTGTGCAAGCTCAGTACTGAAATGATTACCCTAAATGTTTAATAGCAAAATGTCATACGAGTAAAAGTGACTCAAAAAATCTTTAATTTCATATAATATTTAAGAATAAATATAATATAACATAAATATATATAACAATATAATTTTGTGTTACAGTATTACATTTACTGAGGTTGCAGTTTTTACATGGTGGGCTTGTAAAAAAAAATATTAAAGGGTTACTCCACCCCAAAATAAAAATTTTGTTATTAATCACTTACCCCCATGTCGTTCCAAACCCGTAAACGCTTCGTTTGTCTTCGGAACCCAATTTAAGATATTTTGGATGAAAACCAGGAGGCTTGTGACTGTCCCATAGACTTCCAAGTAACTTACACTGTCAAGGTCCAGAAAAGTATAAAAGATATCGTCAGAATAGTCCATCTGCCATCAGTGGTTCAATATGAATTTTATGAAGAGACGAGAATATTTTTGTACGCAAAGAAAACAAAAATCAAAAATAACGACTTTATTCAACAATTCGTCTCCTCCTCATCACCGTAGCGCCATTTTGGAGAGTATCCACTGAACGTAAACTGTTACCATGTTTTTATTGTGTTTTATTGTTAGTTAGCTGTATTTTTTTAAAGTGATTTTTACTTAATCAAAATATCCCAACTGCAGTTTGGTTGAGATTAATTGGAATGTACAATGAAAAGATTTCTGTTTTTGCAAATTAACTCTTCAAATGTTGGTATGGGAAAAAATTACACCTGCTTCTAAACATGCATAAATGTTGCATCTTTTCGCATTCATGCAGTATACTGAAGCTGAGAAAGGAGTCCAAAAGATCAAATAGATTCACACGTAATTAATTCTAAATGTGAATGAGTGTGCTCTATTTACAGATGACTGGAATTCATTCACACACACACACACACACACACACACACACACACACACACACACACACACACACACATACACACACAC